>NC_040037.1:39322983-39397030 GCF_003713205.1 Coffea eugenioides
TTTCTTTTTAAATTCAATTTTATCCTGATTTTCTGATTTTCTTCTAGTGTATGCCTCGATCTTGTCGCATAGGTGATTTGGTTTTTGATCCTGAGGTAGAGAAGACCGCGCGTAGAACGAGAAAGGAAACCAGACAGCTCAGAGAAGGGCACTCTAGTGCTACATCTCAAAGACCCGAGTCAGAAGTTGAACCAACTAATTCGTTTGGTAACACTTCGAGTGACTCTGACCAGGAGGAGTTCACCATGGCTAATGCACAAACATTAAGGGAGTTGGCTGCTCCTGATTTAACTCAGCAGCCTTTGTGCATTACTTTCCCCGCTTTAAATGACAACATTCCATTTGAACTAAAATCTGGTCTGATTCAGCTTTTACCCTCTTTTCATGGTTTACCAGGTGAAGAGCCGTATAAGCATCTGCAGGAGTTTGATGTCGTGTGCAATAGTATGAAGCCCCCGGGAATCACAGAAGAGCAGATAAAAATGAGGGCATTCCCCTTCTCCTTGAAAGATTCTGCGAAGGACTGGCTGTACTACCTGTCACCAGGTAGCATCACCACGTGGGACCAATTGAAGAAAAAATTTCTGGATAAATATTTTCCTGCGTCCAGGGCTGCGAGTCTAAGGAAAGAAATTTGTGGGATCAAGCAGCACCCCGGGGAGTCACTTTACGAGTATTGGGAACGGTACAAGAGCTTGTTGCGCAGGTGCCCCCATCACCAAATAAGTGAGCAGTTGATCATACAATATTTCTATGAGGGGCTCATTTTTAGAGACAGGAGCATCATTGATGCTGCAAGTGGAGGGGCACTGGTGAACAAAACCCCTCAGGAAGCACGGGAGTTAATAGAGGGGATGGCAGAGAATTCACAGCAATTCAGTACAAGAGAGGATGTCCCAATACGTAGGGTGAATGAGATAGAGACACCCTCTGTGCAGCAGCAGCTAAATGAGTTGACTGCATTCGTTAGGCAACAGGCTGTGAGAAATGCATCACAAGTCAGGGTATGCGGGATTTGCACTGGTATAGGTCACTCTGCAGACATATGCCCAATGATTCAGGAAGAAACTGCAGAACAGGTGAACATGGCTGACCACGCGCCCGCGCCAAGGAAGCAGTACGACCCTTACTCGAGCACCTACAACCCCGGGTGGAGAGATCATCCCAACCTCAGTTATGGAGGGAATAGGCAACCCAACTTTGCACAGAACAGGCAGTCTAACTTTGTGCCAAATAAGCCACCAGGGTACCAGCAGCAATACCAACCCCGACCACCTCCGCCCCCTCAATCTGGTTCATCTATGGAGGAGATGATGAAACAAATGATGACAACCATGGCGCAAAATCAGCAAAGGACGGAGGTAACTATTATGCAAAATCAGCAAAGGACGGAGGCAACCGTTATGCAATATCAGCAAAGGACAGACTCCGAAATACAGGATATAAGGAATCAGATAAGTCAAATGGCCACAACAATCAACCGCTTGGATGCCCAAAATCAAGGTAAACTGCCATCTCAACCGGAGTTGAATCCGAAGAACGTGAGCGCAATGACCCTAAGGAGTGGGAAAGAAATTCAGGGGCCTGAATCTGTGATTCCCAAGGACAAGGATGAAGAGAAAATCGAAAATGAGCTTGGAAGGGAGGGCAGAAATGGTGCAGATCCAAAGGTACTCCCTGACCCAATAATTACAGTTAAAACTAACCCACCTCCTTTCCCCAGCAGGTTGGAAAAATCAAAGAAGCAGGATAAGGAAAAGGAGATTTTGGAGGTTTTTCGCAAGGTTGAGATAAACATCCCCCTCTTAGACGCCATCAAACAAGTACCAAAATACGCCAAATTCCTAAGGGACTTGTGTGTCAACCGAAGGCGGTTGAGGGGAGATGAACGGGTCATAGTTGGGGAAAATGTGTCTGCGGTCCTGCAGAGAAAGCTCCCACCCAAGTGCGGGGACCCAGGTATGTTTACTATTCCCTGTAAGATAGGTAATACTGTGATCAGAAGGGCCATGTTGGATCTGGGAGCATCAATAAATGTCATGCCTAAGTCTATCTATGCTTCTCTAAAATTAGGTCCATTAAAAGAAACTGGAATAATCATTCAATTAGCTGACCGAACTAATGCATATCCTGATGGGTTGGTTGAAGATGTGTTGGTAAAAGTTAATGATTTGGTGTTTCCAGCTGATTTTTATGTACTTGATATGGATGATGATCACTCCCCTGATCCCTCACCTCTGTTATTGGGTAGACCTTTTATGAGCACAGCACAGACGAAAATTGATGTTAATAAGGGTATTCTGTCCATGGAGTTTGATGGGGAAATTGTGCATTTCAATATCTTTGATACTATGAAATATCCCTCAAACTCCAACTTTAGCTCAGTTTTCTCTGTGAGTGCTATTGACCCTGTAGTGCAGGAAGTGTTTGAAACTGTTGGCAGGGATGAGTTAGAGGTGGCTTTAACAAAGCACCTCGAGTTGGAGACAACTCCTGAGGTGGAGTGGAGCGAGGATCTAAAATGCACAATAGGTGCATTACACTCATTGCCGACCACCACAAAAAGGTATGAAGCATCACCTATTTTTATTCCTGAACCTCACCAGAGGGTATTGCCATCTGTGGTGCAGGCACCGGAATTGGAGTTGAAACCCCTACTAGAGCATCTGAAATATGCATATCTGGGTGATAATGAGACACTCCCGGTGATTATCTCATCGGCACTGTCAAAAATCCAGGAAGAGAAATTGATCCGGGTTCTTCGGGAGCATAAAGAGGCGATAGGCTGGACAATCGCAGACATTAAGGGGATCAGCCCTGCCATCTGTATGCACCGGATTAGGCTAGAGGACGATGCCAAACCTGTTAGGCAGGCTCAAAGAAGGCTCAATCCCCTCATGATGGAAGTTGTGAAGAAAGAAATTTTAAAATTGTTGGATGTGGGGATTATTTTTGCAATCTCTGATAGCCCTTGGGTGAGCCCGGTCCAGGTAGTCCCAAAGAAGGCAGGAGTGACGGTGGAGGCCAGGGTGAGCTCGTGCCAGTGCGCAAACCCACGGGATGGAGGCAGTGTATAGACTACCGTAGGCTGAACGCCGTCACCAAAAAGGACCATTTCCCTCTCCCTTTCATTGACCAAATGGTTGAACGTTTAGCTTGTAGGGCTTATTATTGCTTTTTGGATGGATTTTCAGGATACTTTCAGATAGCAATTGCCCCGGAGGATCAAGAGAAGACAACCTTCACGTGCCCGTTCGGGACCTTTGCCTACAGACGAATGCCATTTGGGTTGTGCAATGCACCTGCGACTTTCCAAAGATGTATGGTAAGCATCTTTTCTGAGTATGTTGAGAAAATAATAGAAGTTTTCATGGATGATTTCAGTGTGTATGGTGATAGTTTTGATACGTGTCTAGATAACCTGAAATTAATCCTGATAAGGTGTATAGAGACTAATCTTGTGCTTAATTGGGAAAAATGTCATTTTATGGTTGAGCACGGGATAGTCCTGGGTCATATTGTATCGTCTAAGGGCGTAGAAGTTGACAAGGCTAAAATAGACATTATTTCTGCATTACCTTACCCCGCAAGTGTGCGGGAGGTGCGCTCTTTTCTTGGACATGCAGGTTTTTATCGAAGGTTCATCAAGGATTTTTCAAAAATTGGAGCCCCGTTGTTCCAACTCCTACAAAAAGATGTAGCCTTCGAGTTTGATGATAAGTGTGAGAGAGCCTTTAACAAGCTGAAGGAATTGCTGACTTCACCCCCAATCATCCAACCTCCCTGTAGACACCAAATTTTTGGTGAAATTTCATTTTTAGTTTTTTATTTGTTGTGTTCATTTTTAGTTTTTAGTTTCCAGTTTTATTTTTATTTTTAAGTTTTATCATAGAATTTGTTGAAAAAGAAAAAAAGGAAAAAGAAAAAGCATTCAAAAAAATATGATTTAGTCGTTTGTAATTTAAATTCAATGCTTTCTTGAAAAAATGAAAAAATGAAAAATGAAACAAAAAAATTAAAAATGGCCATTTTTGTTTAGTTTTTTTGTTTAAAATTATTTTTGTTTTGTTATTATTATTACCTGGTTTGTGTAATTTGTTATTATTATTATTTATATTTTATTTTATCATTTCTGTAATTATCAAGTTGTGTTAAAAAAAAAAAAAAAAAAAAAAAAACCAACGCACAGCATGCAAGCTGCGTTTTTGCAGCAGCTTGCAAGTGAACTTTGGGGAGATCCTTAGTTGCAAATATAGCAGAAGGTCCTGGAGTTTTAGGGTTGGGGTTTGCCCATATAAATAGAAAAAGAAAAGGCAGCCGCAAGGGGGGAATTTTCGGACGGCTGATTGAGAGGGAGACGAGAGATAGAGAGAACGAGGGAGTTGAGAACGGCAAAAGAAAGGAACCAAAAGGGGAGGTTTGGTAACAAGAGCCGAGAAGTTTTTGACGGAAAAAGAGAGAAACGGGGAGAGGATTGAAGGGAACGACTGAGTGAGAAAAATCTGAAGGCTTTTAACGGCTGGGGTTTGGTGAGTGAGCTGAGGAGGAAACCAGAAAAGAAACAAAAGGAGTTTTTGACGGCTGAAAATCTGGAGAGGATAGAGAGAAAAGAGGGCGGCTGAGAAGAGAAAATCTGGGCAAAGGAAGTTGCAGGAAAAATCAGGGAAACTCCAGATTTCTGCGTTGCTTTCATCGGAGCCAGTCGCGGGTCTCCATTTTCCTCAAAATCTCCACTGTATCTTAGAGACGAGGCGGGAGATAAGGACATCGCAGAGCCGATTGCAGCTGATAGAGAAAGCTTCAGTACCTGCTAACGGTGGGGTTGGTGTTGCAATTGCTACCGTTGTTCCAGTTGGAGGTGCTGCCGCAGCACCTGTTGCTGAGGCTCAAGGTCTAGAGACGATGAAACAGGTGATCTCCCAAACCTTTTTCTTGTTCGGAACCAGATTTGGCGAACTGAAACCTGGTTGGATTCATTTGGGTTTCTGTTAAGCCAATATGCATCAATACTTCGGCTGATTGGGTTGAAACTAGATGCTCAGGGTTGCTGTCTTTTTGCCGTTTCTCCTTTGTTTGGTAGCTTAGCTGAGTTTTGCCGGCTCATGTTTGCTGTTTTCTTGCCATTTTCTTGCTGCTTTCTTGTCGTTCATTTTGCTGCAACTTTGGTAGCTTAGTTGAATTTCTTTTGGTCACTCTGTTGATGGTTAGTGCTTGTAGACTGGCATGCTTAGTTTTCTTTCTTGCCCTATGGTTGAATGTGCAATAGATCTAGGTAGCTGAAAGTTATGAAAATGGCGGCTGCAATTTGCAGAAAGAAACCCAGCAACCAGAAATGTTGCAGTGAAAGCAAAACCAGAAAGGAGAAAGCTATAAAAGCGTAGTGATCCTATTCTGAAGTTCTTTTTGCATGATTAGATGTTAAATTTCAGTGGTCTTACTATCTAGATTAAAGCTTTGATGTTTAGTTGAGAAAGTCTTGATTAAAGTGTGCGTTTGAATCTGAAATTTGGGTGCGAAAAATGAAAATGCAGCAGGCTTGCACTTTCGGTTGGCTGAAGTTTTTGCATTGTTGAAGTGTGTGATTTGTTTGCCATGTGATTGGAATACCGTGTGCATGTATGCCATGATGTAGAGTTATGTTTTGAAGTAGAGTTCAGTTGCATGTTTGGGGGCTGAAATGCTTAAATCATGTTTGAATGCTTGCTGGAAATGTAACAATCTGCTGAATTCAATGTTTCAGAGTCTTAATCTTTTGTTTTGTTCTTTCTTTTCGGTTCCAAGCTGTTTTTATCTAGATAACAATTCGATCATGTTTCTTTTTGGATTGCTTGCATGAATGTGTCTAGGAAGCATAAGGGATTGCGTGAGAATAGGGGCGGAAGAAAGGAAAATTTCTGAAGTAGTTTGTAGAAGTTTCCACCGTAGCTTTGCATGAATTAGTTGCAGAAATTTGCAGCAAGCATTCCTTTCTGTTGCTTTCTTCGTAACATTTGCATGAAAGACTCCTCAAAACTGTTCTGTTTAAAGGATTGTGTTTCTGTGACTTCACTTTGCTATTTATTTGGAGGTCAAAATGGTGCATTTCATTGCTTGGATTCCTGATGTTTGAGCTGAGAAAGTTGTACTATGAGCTCATGAAATTGCAGCAGTTTTTGTTTTTCAAATGTTTGCATAGTTTTTCTAGAATCTTTGCATGAGATTTTCTAAGTTTTCTATTTGTTTGGATGATGACAATGATGTGGTTGCTGCCTAGTTTAAAGCTATGCATTTGGATTTGGAATCTGATTTTTTTTAACAAAGCTGTGTGCTTGTATTCGGTTCCGGTTGCTGAAGTTTGATAAGAGTTGCAGAAAGTTTTAGCTGCAGAATTTTTCTTCTACGTGATTGCATGCATGAAAATAAAGGAAGAATTGCATTTCATCCCCTTGACTCCTAACTCATGCTGCTATGACCCAATCAATTAAATAATCTCCTCAATTTGGTCCTTGATAGTTTTAATTTTACAACTTCATTGCATGTTTGTTTCAATTAATTACTATGCTTTGTTTCAATCGCAATTAAGTCATGACTTTAGGGGCTTTGTGACCAAGTGAGCTTGTGTTTGCTTATTTTCTTTAATTTTTCCAAATAAATTGGTACCTTGACCATTTCTTTTATTTTGGAGGATAAATAAGTGATTTCACTTCGTTTAAGGCATCAACTCAAGGGAGGTATAATTTCTTTTATCTTTTTTGTCTCTCCCATATGTGATCCAACGTGCTAAGTGAGAATTGCATGTCTAATTTGCTTTCCTTAATTCCTTTCATTTATTTTATTTTACTTTTGCTTTTTATTTAAGTCATTCTTTTATTTATGGGGTATGTGTACACCTCTTGGCTTGTAATAGATAGGGCTTGGAGGAGCATTTGATGAAGACCTATTGAAGACGTGTGCCTAGCTAGCAAATGTAATAGATTTAGTAGTTTGGTTGCTTATCTTTGTTGCTATGTGTTAATTTGCTTTATTAGGCTCTTGCATCTAGTCGAGCATGCTAAGTGTTACGTGCTATGTGTTTATGAGTGTTTGGCATGTCTACTTGCTTTCTATAGTCGTGGATGAATGTGATGGATGAATGAACGTCACCACACTAGTCCAATGCTAGTTGTGGCTCATTATTCCGTTAGGAATTCATAGAAAGGGCTAGTCCAATGCTAGACCCAATAGGCCATCTCCTATCATGAGTCCATACTTGCATGTTTCATTTCATTTCATGCATTTTTCTTAGTTTTATCATTTGGCATGCTCCTCGAACCCCTTTTCCCCTCATTTTAGGATTTTTGCACCTCATGCTAGTTATAGGGTACATTTGCTTGAAGAGTCCCCTTTCGATTAGGGAAACGAGCGAGTGTGGCTCCAAAATAGCCTTAGCACGCTAGTTATCCTTTCTAATCAAAGGGAAAATTGAAGTCACAAAGTTAGGACTCCCGTTCCCGTTTTGATGCATTCCTATAGGATTCATGCATTTTACTCATTCACTATCACATACACTTCTACTTTATATTCTATCCCTTTTTTCCATATTTTCACTTCACACGACTTTAATTTTGCACGTTTTCACTCAACTACTCACACTTTATATAATATCACTCGCACACATGCACTTTATGTTATCACACATACATTTTCATATTATTACTTTACTCACCTTATCTTGTACATCCATTTGCACACTTTCACTTACACACTATTGTTTTTATCACTTTTTCACTCCACACAAACTCACATTTTCACATGGCATGTATTCATTTCACCCATTTTTACGTCATTTAGGATCATATGTGACCTCTCCAAAGAATCATTATTGGGCTTCACAATTAATGTGATTGGCACCATTCAAGTTTTGAAGAGAAATTTTCCCCCCAATACCCCTTGGTCTAGGGTTTGCATTCATGTAGTACACCCAAATGTAATAAATTCTTTGGTTAAAACAAGAAAATCTTTGATTAAATCACGCAACTAGCATTGGCTAGGTCGAAGGGGTGCCTTGGATTTTTATCCTTGCCTTCCCCTTCGTCAAATGTGACTCCCGAACCTTTTTCGCTGGTTTACGTGGACTAGGAGTCGTTTAAAAGGGGTTTCTTACTACTTTTGCCTATTTTTTCTTTAAAAATTCATTTTTAGGTGACTTGGTACACCTTAACTCATTACCAAGTGGCGACTCCAATTTTATTTTCAAAAAACCCTTTTTAAACTATAAATTTTAGGTCAAATCGTCGCATTCTCAAACCCCCATTTAGACCCACTTTTCTTTTAAATCACAATTCATTTTCCAATCACAAATTGAATCAAAAATACATTTTTTAAACCATTTTATTTATTTATCAAAAAAGTGGGGCGCGACAGTTGGCGACTCCACTGGGGACATTCGAGAGTCCGAGCAAATTTGATTTAATCAACCTTTTTCTTCTTTTAATCTTTTCATATATCACATTTGGGTGTTTAGGATTGCATTTTTCCTTTTATTAGGATTTTTGCATTTTACGCGCACCAACTCCCTCACTTACTCATTTGGCGTACGATTGTTTTGATTGATGAATGGTTTATGTATGTGATTCCGCGCTTTGCATTGCATTTGGGTGGGGGATATCACCTTAGAGCCTCGCGTTGGTTCTTGATCCCTCCCCTCCAAACGAGCACTAGCATACGTGCATACGCTTTAATTTTTCACCCTCCATTTATTTTTCTTTTAGTGGCTTGTCACGCCACTCCACCCTGTTAGGATTTTAGGGGACCTACTTGGACGTGTGATCGTGACACGACGTGTGCGTAGCACGATCCGAGGGGTCACTTAATCTTCCGCTTTAAGCTTTGGGTTAATAGCCTATAGCTTTTAGTCGAAGATTGAGGATTTTGATAGATTCACTCAGACATGTGGCCGTGACACGACGTGTGCGTAGCAATGTCTGGGGAATCGCTCGAGCCACCGACAAGGAACCTTGGGAGTGATGACCTTTGGTTTCCAAGTCTGAAGGCTCGGGGACCTGAGCTTATCGAGTCTAGATGCAT
The DNA here is from genome assembly GCF_003713205.1 of Coffea eugenioides. Lineage (NCBI taxonomy): Eukaryota > Viridiplantae > Streptophyta > Magnoliopsida > Gentianales > Rubiaceae > Coffea > Coffea eugenioides. The sequence goes on from NC_040037.1 coordinate 39,332,029, forward strand.
TAGCGAACCCCAGCCTCATGCATCCATATTAGAATTGCCTAGGGTAGAGTCGACCTCACCCTAAATTAGGAACACCATTCACGAGGGAAGGGATCCCACCCCCTTTCCTTATATATTTTTGTTGCTTTTTAATTGTCCAACGTGTTATGTGATTATGTGTTATGAACTAACGTTTCCTTGTTTCTTATCTTTTGCATTCACAAACGTTAGGAAGTAAGAGGTCTGGCATGACCTCCTTTTAGGACCTACCCTTGTAAATAGGCTATCGCACGTTTGAAAATTGTGATGCATTTTGTTCATAAATTCATAATGCCATACCATTTTAGGCCTACCTTGGCAGATAAAGGGTTCCTTAGGTCACGTTTCGTTTCGAATTGCATATTTTCTTGCTTTAATAAATGGCATCATGCATCCACCCTAGAAAGGGAATGCCACATAGGGAATCTCGTGTTAGGGATAAGCCACCTTGTGTCTCGGATATTTAATCCAACGAGACTTGCACGTTTACATTTTGTACCATCCAAAGGGGTAGTGCACAAGGTAAGGTAGGATCCGATCATTTTCATAGAGCGATCTTTGGAATATGAGCGTCTAACAATCACTTTTTGGCCATTTTATCAAAGTTGGTAAAAATCCCTTGCGTAAAAGGACATTAATTTGAAGAAATTCACAAATGATTCCTCCTATTGAGATGATAAATCAATCGAGGCCAAAATTTGATTTTAGAAGGCTCATAGGCTAATGCATCGCAAATAAAATTTTGAAGCTACCAATGGGTAGATAATTCAACCCATATTTGAATAAATCGTCAATTCATTTGACTAGTTTACCCTTTTTAGGGTCATTCGGCCGATTTTTGAATAAATCCCTAATTCAATTTCATTCATTTGACCAATTTACCCATTTTTAGGGCAACCGAGCCGATTTTGAATAAATCAAGTTTCGTTCAATCTATTTGATCAATTTACCCTTTTTAGGGTGATCTGATTAATTTTGGATAAATTTCATCCAATTCATTTGACCTGTTTCCCTTTTTAGGGTAATTCGGTCGATTTTAAATAAATTGTCAATTTCATTCAACCCATTTGCCCTATTAGGGTTTCATTGTCAAATTCCAAATTGGGAAATCTAGTCGATTTCGAGAAAAACCGTCCATTGCATCCAATCACTTGATCAATTAGGGTTTTGACCCGTAATTCACTAAGAAATTTTATCAACAAATTCCGATCTCTTCGATAGGAGTTCGTCAAGGTCAAACCCATGCGTTTTGCAAATCAAAGGTGATCAATCTATTCGGACGTTGTCCTCATTTTGACAAATCTCTCGTCACTCCAATGGCCAAATTTTTTCAAATTATTTTTCACTCAATGAGTTGATCAGATCCGTCAGGTATGGTATAGTGCTTACCCTAGAGGATCGCATTTTCATGCTAGGCCTACCCTTGGCATAAAAAGGGCTCCCCCATAGGACATGCATCCGAATTTTCTGGATATCTACTAACTCTTGCCTTTTTCTTTTCCTTTTCTTTATTTTCTTTGGAATAATTAAGCGAGGGTTGAACCTAAAGGCAATCTGTCAAAAATTCTCAGGTGATATTTCAACATAGCTTCTCGTCGAAGCCCCATCATAACGCGATCCCGCAGTAGAGCCCAGAGGAGTCGTGTAAACATGAGTTCACAACCGGAACAGTCAGATAGGTCTGCTACTACCGCTCAACCCGAGACTGCAAGTTCGGGGATTCAGTTGACTGAGATGCTTACCAAGTTTGGAGAGATGGCGTATGAGATGGCCGCCCAAAGGAAGTTGAATGATGAGCTAATTAGCAGCGGAGTTCAACCCGAACCTGTACCCGCCAGACAGCCTGAGCAAGAGCCATTTGACCTGCCTTCGGCCCATGCCACTGTTACTCCATCATTTCCTATTGCACCCGAAGAAACTTTCACCTATCCCACCACAAATTTGCCATACACTTACCCTCCTCATCCTTCATTTTTTCTTACTCACACGCGAGGTCCACCACCCCAAATCACTTCAAATATACCACCTGAGCCACATACCTTTTATTACCCTGTTGCTGAGCCATTCCTACCAGACCATATTGTTCAAACCAAGGCAGAAATGGGGGAATCTTCTGCTCCCGTTGATATAAAGCTGCTCAAACGCCTTGATCGTTTCGATGAGTTTATGAGGAAGAGTCAGGGGTTGAACAAGCAAGGAGTCCTGGACTACGATGAGCTTTGTCTCTTTCCCAATGTACAATTGCCTGAGGGATTCAAAACTCCGAAGTTCAACAAATACGATGGGACGGGTAATCCCAAGACACACCTCCGACTATTTGCTAACAAGTTGGGAAAGCCTGTAGACGACGAGAACCTGCCTCTAAGGTTGTTCCCGGAAAGTCTGGAGGGGGATGCCCTCGATTGGTACTCAAATTTGAAGTCCGAAGAAATAAAAACCTGGATTGACTTGTCCAATGCTTTTGTAAGGCAATACGAGTATAACTGCGAGCTGGCTCCGACACGAACCACGTTGGAAGGAACAAAAAGAAAACCCTCCGAGGATCACAAGACTTATGCCAAGAGGTGGAGGAAGATAGCTGCCAAAGTCGAGCCACCGATGACTGAGGACGAAATCATACGCACTTTCATTAAAGCACATGATCCCCCGTATTTTGAAGAAATTTTTCGCATGACTGGATGCTCGTTCGCCGCCATTGTCAATAAACTTGAGGAGTACGATGACTTCGTGAAAGCTGGGAAGATTGTTAATGTCTCTGCCCTCAAATCCCAGTTGGATGCTTTGCAAGGACAGGGGACTAGTGAGAAGAGCCCGCAATTTAAAAAGAAGGAGGGGGAAACTGCCTTCACCTGGAATCAAAACCCTGTCCCAAGACCCAGACCTCGACAATACCCTACCAACTCAAACCCTTACCCCTACTACTCAAATTCTCATCCTGTTTACCACACCAATATCACTCATCCTCGACCTCGCTCAAATTATGCCAACCCGCCTACAACCCCTTTCCAAATATCTCAACCAAGCTTTCAACAAGCTCGTCCTCGGCCTCCTTACCACCAAAGATTTCCCCCACCAAATAGACCCATCTACAACTATCCCCGACCCACTGAAACCTACAATCAAAGCCGTACCCGAACCTTCACCAACCTAGGCAGGCCTTTGGACCAATTGTATGAGCAATTGAAGGTTGCCAACAAAATAGGCGTGATTCCCCCTCCAACTTACCTTCATGGCATGCCTGTTGGGTACAATCCACATGCTATTTGTGCCTATCATTCGGGAGTACCTGGCCACTCAACCGCCGATTGCAGGGCACTTAAGCACAAAGTCCAAGACATGATCGAGGCAGGAGAAATAGTGCTAAGGAAAAGAGGTGAACAAGGGCCGATCATAAGTACAAATCCTTTTCCTGAACACCAGGACACCTTCGAGGCATCCACCTCCAACGACGAAATTTGAAAATCCTGAAGGAGCTTTGCACAATTTGGATGGCCGAGTATCTTCCCTCTTGAAGGGAATTTCGATAAATCTAGGGGTTGTTATTTACTAAAGTTCACAAAACCCATTTCTTGCATATGTGAATAGCTTCATGAGAACATCTTTCGCAATTAAATTTTTGTCTTGTTTCCGCTTGGATTAGTTTTTCCATTAAATGCACAATTTGTTTATTTGATTATTGTCCTGAATTTTAATTCTTTTAAATGGCCAAAGATGAAAATTATTTGACCCTTTGAATATCACTGTTCTGGATTCCGATAATACCATTCATCCAAAAATCCCTTCTTTGAGAAGGCCAAAAATCCCTTCGTTGAAAAATTCCTTCTTTGAGAAGGCCAAAAATCCCTTCGTTGAAAAATCCCTTCTTTGAGAAGGTCAGAAATCCTTTCGTTGAAAAATTCCTTCTTTGAGAAGGCCAAAAATCCCTTCATTAAAAATCTTTCATTGAAAAATCCCTTCATTAAGAAAGCTCTTCATTGAAAATCCTTTCGTTAAGAAAGCCTTTCATCAAGAAATCCCTCCTCTGCCAAGTTCTAAGCTGATTGGTTAAAGCAGCGTCACCGACGATTGATTTTGATGGATGAAAGGCAGTTGAATGTCGTATGGCCTGTGTTCATAACAAAAAGGTCCACCACCGGTCCTTTAGAGAAGAAGGACAAAGAGTTAAAGCGAGATTTGCCAATGCAAGATGAAATCAAAGACGAATTTGGCCTAAACTGGTAAGGCCATTTGTCATTCAAAAAGGTGCTACCGAGTGGAGCACTTATCCTTGAAGAGATGGACGGACAAACCATCTCTCAACCTATCAACTCAGACATGTGTAAGAAGTTTTATTTCTGATTATGCAAATTTCTTTTGGAAATCGTGCAAGGGGCGAAACAAAAGTCAGGCCATCTTCCTTTCCAATCAAAACATTTCATCCCTAGTCATCCCCTTTGAGCTATCAGAACAATAATTTTCGTTTGGCAACCCCTGAGGATTGCAAACCCCACACTGGGGCAAATTTATTTTTGAAAGAGAGATGAAAGGAAAAAGAGGAAAAGAAAGAACCCCACACTGGGGCAAATTTAGTTTTTGAAGGAAAATGCAATAGTGAAAAATGCAATGAAAAGAACAAAGAGAAGAATTCAATCAAACTGGGGCAAATTCTCCTCAGTTTTGTTCAAAATTTGGAGATGATCTCAAAATGATGCAATCTCAGGTTATTTCACACCTCTCATCAAATTTGCTTTCAAGCCTCAACTTTTTTTGAAATACCCCACCTGACCCCATTACAAAAGCCCAAAGTCCTGGCTTTCGTCACTTGCTGTATTTCTATTGGAAAGTTTGCTAATCAACTGACAAGTGATGTCCATAATGCCTTCGCTTAATCTTACAAGGGGAAGTGCATTTTACTGATGTCAGAAATCTTTAACTCATACTCCTGAGGCGATTAAGGTTGAGCTCTTCCATTGCTTCCTTAGGTAAAAACCCGAAAGGGCACCTCAAAAGAAAAGGGGAAAAAGAAAAGAAAAAGAGAAAAACAAAAATAAAAACAAAACAAAAGAAAAGGAGTAGGGGCAACCTTGGTGAAAATCCGAAAGGGCGCCAAGGTAGGATTTCCGCAATGAGCAAGCACAAGGAGGAACAACTGGTGGTTCGATCCATTTGGATTTCTCCTCATTTTTGTCATACCCCTGCCAATATTGAATTCCAGAACAAGGATATTCAGAGATTCGAATACGCATCCTTGGGCCAAAGCTGTGTCATTTTGTAAAACATTCTTTGGCAAATCCATTCTTAGGAAATTCATTTTTACCAAATTTCTTGCATTCATGGTATTTTTGTAGAATTTAAGCACAAATGGTTATGTGTGCATTCTTGTATGACATGTGAATTTTCTTGCATACTTCATTCTTTATCTTTGAGTTTTGGTGAATAACAACCCCCGTGGTTTATTCGAAGCATACTTGGGTTCAGTCATCTCCTGAAAAGGGTTAAGGTTCAACAAAGTCAGTTACGCAAACTTCACAATATGGCAAAGCACATACCTGATCAGTTTGTAAATCAGAAAAGCCTTAGGGTGAAAAATCCAACTCAATCGGCTGCCGCAACAAAAGTTGATAAAGGCATCGAAAGACTCATGTTTACACGATTCTCAAAGGAAACGGATCAAATGATGGTGGCAATTTCTTTGTTTTCTTTTCTCTTTTGCAGAAAAACTGCATGCACAGATGAAAGTAATCACACCTCGCACTGGAATCGGTGCCGGAAAGAGTCCTCCGGTGAACAAAGGCAGATTGAAAATGTCGCAAGCAAATTTCATCAAAAATGCAACAGCATAGCTGTAGACACCAAATTTTTAAATAATTTGTATGTTGCATCTAATTCATAATTTTGTTTTAGATTGTCTGCATTTTAGTTGTTATCTTTTTATTTGTCTTTTATTTGCTAATTATTTGTCATATTAATTTTGTTCACGTTTTAGTTTTAGTTTTAGTTTTAAGTTTTAACGTAAAATTTGTAAAAAAAAAAAAGGAGGAAATTGATGGAAAAAACGGAAAATTGTGCTTTGTTGATTCTAGTTTATTTAGTTTCTATCCAATGTTAATTAAATTATTTTTTTGTTGTTTTTGTTGTTTGTTATCTATCTTTATTATCAGTTTTATTTAATTAATTTCAAAAAAATAAAAATAAAAAAAAATAAAAAATAAAAAATCACAATTCCATTTCTGCCGAATCGATTTTTCCACTTCTCATTCCAGCATTTTCCATTTGCTATTGCCGACCAACTCCACTCACCAGATCACCCTATATACATTACATTACCACACACTCTCTTGGGGGGGGGTGTTCTAATCACCACAATATCTTCATATTCCATTGGCTTTTCTGCCGGGAGCCGTGAGTGACTAGCTACTTTGGAGTTAACGACCGAAAGAGAAAAAAAGTGAGGACTTAGCTTCATTCCCAGCTCCACACACCATTTCCATTTACTCTCTACACCATCATTCCCCATTTACCCACCTTGTAATCATCGAACGAGAGAGAGAGAGTGAGCTGCACCTTGCAGCCGAGAGGAAAGAAAGAAAAATCGTGAGCTGAATCTTCTCTGGTCTGTCCGTGAGCTTGAGGGAAGAAAGGAGAGAGCAAGTGGAAATCGTGGGAGCTGCTGATCGTCACCACCTTCATCAGTCCCAGCCGCAACTATTGCAACCAGAACCAGCACTTCAAGCCTTGCGCGCGTGCCGAGAGGAGGAAAAAAATTCAGCTCTGCCGTGTGAATGAGTTGCACTGTGAGGTAATTTCTGGGCCATTTTAGGTTGATCAAGAGGTAGATTGAGCCATCTAGGGGCATGCATGTATTGTTTGTGAAATCGGATGATGAAACCAAAGCATTAAAGAAATCTGATTTGGAAAAGAATTAAAGCTGTCGAAAGTTTGAAGCTGGAATTGCAGCTTGTTTCTGGAAATTTGCTGGAAAATGGTTGACTTTCACTTGGGTAGGTGCTTGACTAATTAAAATCAGAAGGTTAAGCTTTGCATGAAATTATCAGACCGGCTAAGCAAGAGAAATAAAATAAAAAGAAACCGAATCTGTTACATGCATGTTTCATCCGAGACTTGTTGGAAAATTCTGGAATTGTGGATGATAGTAGTTGCTGTCCGAACTTGATTTAAACCAGAGCTGATAGTAATTCCATTAATTAGTCATGCATGTTGAGTTTGAGTATTTAAATCACTGAATGAGCCGAGGAAATATGTGATTTAAGACTAACGAGCTGCTGGATTTTTTCTTTGGTAACCCAAGAGACTTGAGCTGGAAAATTTAGATGACTATAGTTGTTGTTTGCATATGATAGTGAACTGGAAATGCTAATCCGTTAACTAAGTGTTTACAGGTCAAATTTGAGTAAGTAATACTACGTTTTAGCCAAGAAAATATTGGATTTATGAACACTTAAGTTCTGGAAAATTTTGATGGCCGTGAGTTTGAGCAGGGAATTTCAGCTTTAGTTTGTTTGATGATCTGAGCTTAGTCTTGAACCAATTTGATAAATAGCCTTTTATTTGGTTTTTGCTATGGTGAAAGGGATAGAAAATCATGGCAGAAAATGGCAGCAAATGAAACATTTCAGAAGCTGAAGTTTCTTGCCATTGCACGCATGCTTTCCAGATTTTTTTTTATGATATTTGGCTGAGTTTTGCTTGTTTGGATTGGGATGTTTATGTGGTTAGTTCCTTAGCCTAAAACTGTGATGTTGGGAACGAAATGCAGCTGGTTTCTTTCTCAAATTAGTTGCGGAAGCCTGTGCATAAAAGCTGCTGCAATGAGCTCAAAGCTCTTGGCCCTGTTGCAGCAGTATGCGCAAATATCTTTTCATTTCCTTAGATGGCCGAAGCTTTAGCTTTGTTTCAAACGTTTGATTTGATTTGTAGCTTGACTGAAATGTCCTGTGCATGATTGGTAGTTTGGTGCCGAAGGTCATCAGTAATTTCTGGTTTTGATAAATTAGTTGGCATGATGAAACGACAAGTTTGGAAACAAAAAAATGCAGCAGTTTGGTTTGTTTTGTTGCAAAAGCTTTTCGCCTTCTTTTGTTATATGAGACCTGCATAAAGTACTCCAAGAATCCCATTTGTTGTCAAGTTGTATCCATGTTTGATTGGGAATAGATCAAAAAAGTTGCATGAATCTTGCTTGCCGAGAGTCGCTTGGGGTTGTGGTAGCTTTTGTTTTGCTTTGCTTGCATGAAAGTTTTCTAAAGTTTGCATGATCTCAGCTTCAGTTTGTATGATTGGAATGATGAATGTTGCTGTTGGTTTGGTTTTAAATTAAGACTTTGATGTTTGGCCAAAAAGGATCTTGTTCAAAAATGGTTTCTGAGGCTGAAACCTGCGACTAAGAACTGAAGTTGAAGAATTGCATGCGAATGGTTGCAGAAACAAATTTCCCACGTAGCTTGCATGAACATGCATGGAAATGTTCTCCAAATTTTGCACTTTAACCCCTTAATTTGGGTTTAGTGCCACTATGGCCCAATTAGTTGAATAATTTAATCAATTTTGTCATTTTAGAATCTTAATTGCTTTTGGTACCTTGATATGATTTTGGGTAAGACGTTTAGTGAGTTTTAGGATGCATTTTGAGGTTCAATAAGTTTTGATAGATTTTTAGCTTGGATTTGTGTTCTAATCACATTTTTGATAATTTTGATGTTTAACTTAAACAAATAGATTTCCATTCATTTTTGATGAATCTATATCATTTGATTTTAATAGGTCTCATCTTAAGCCATTAATTTTAATATTTTATTTTAGACCCTTTCATCAATTAATCTAATTAAGTCCCTGTTGCTTTAGTTTCTTGTATGTGGTTGGTTTGTCTATGTAAATACTTTAGTTGACTTAACTTAGTGTTTAACTTTCAATTTTCATATTTAATTTTTATTCCCTAATTTAAGTGGTACCTTGACCCGTTTATTATTTTGGAGGGTAAATTAGTAATTTCATTTCATTAGGGCGTCAATTCAAGGGAGGTACACTCTATCCCTCATCTGCACTTTATTTGACCCAACGTGCTCCTACGTGTTATATGAATATGCATGTCTACTTGTTTTACTAGTTTTCCTTTAATTTCTTTTATTTATTTCATTTACTTTTGTTTTTTTATTTAAGTTATTCTTTTTGCTTTTTATTTAAGTTATTCTTTATGGGGTATGTGTACACCTCTTGGCTTGTAATAGATAGGGCTTGGAGGAGCATTTGATGAAGACCTCTTGAAGACGTGTGCCTAGCTAGCAAATGTAATAGTTAGGGCTTTAATTGTCTTATGTGCCTTGCATGCTTAGTTGCTACGTGTTAATTTGCTTTGTTAGGGCTTTGCATCTAGTCGAGCATGCTAAGTGTTATGTGCTATGTGTTTACGAGTGTTTGGCATGTCTACTCGCTTTCCATAGCCATGAATGAATGTGATGGATAAATATACGTTTCCGCTAGTCCAACGCTAGTCGGAATTCATAGAATGGGCTAGTCCAATGCTAGACCCTTAGGGACTTCCCCTCGCTAGTTCACATTCGCATGCTCCACTACATTTCATGCATTTTTTTAGTTTTTATGGCATTTGGCATGTCCCTCTAACCTTTTCCCTTTCATTTTAGGCCTTTGCATTTCATGCTAGTTATAGGGTCCATTTGTCTGAGAAACCCCCTTCCGATAAGGGAAACGAGCGAGTGTGGCTACTCGATAGCCTTAGCACGCTAGTTTCGCCTTCTAATCAAAGGGAAAATCGAAGTCGAAAAGTTAGAAGTCAACCCCCGTACCCGACTTGTTGCATTCCCCTAGGGTCATACTTTCATTTTTATCACTTCCATACTCTTTTAATCACATTTTTCTTACATTTCTCAATCCATATTTTTCACTACATCTTTATCATTTATTTACTTTACTTCACAAATGAAATTCAAGTTTCACTTATATATGTACTATTCTATTTTCATTCATTTGCACACACAAGCACTTTGATTTTCATACAAATTCACACATGCACTTTCTTTACACATTCGCACACAAACACTTTGTTTTTTTTTTACACCATTTCATACATGAATCTTTTCATTCACTTGCACACGAACATTTTTACCTTCACTCGCACACGAGTACTTTCATCTACATTTGCACACCTTCACTCTTATCTTATTACTTTTATCATTTTTCTCACTTCACACAAACTCACACTTTCACATGGCATGCATTCCACTCATTTTTCACGTCATTTAGGTTTAGGTGTGACCTCTCCAAAAGGATCATTATTGGGCTTCACAATTAATGTGATTGGCACCACTCAACCTTTGAAGAGAAATTTCCCCCCAATCCCCCTAGGTCTAGGGTTTTGCATTCATATAGACATATCCAATATGCGATACATACCTTGGGTAGAAAAATTAGGAAAAATTGGTTTAAGTCACGCAACTAGCCTTGGCTAGGTCGAAGGGGTGCCTTGGATTTTTTTATCCTTGCCTTCCCCTTCGACAAATGTGACCCCCGATCCCTCTTTTGGTTACGCAGACCCAAAAGTTTTCAAAAAGGGTTTATTTACTTTTTTATTCAAAAACAAAATCATTTTTGGGTGACTTGGTACACCCTAACTCTATACCAAGTGGCGACTCCATTTTTTGATACAAAAAACCCTTTTGAACTTCACTTGGCCAAATCGTCGCATTCTAAGTCCCATGGCCTTTTACTTTTCACTTTGCACACGTCCATACATTACACACCACACACCATACTCAATTCATTCGAAAAGTGGGGCGCGACAGTTGGCGACTCCACTGGGGACTTCCTAAGTGGGTCCAAGCATTTGATTTAGCCATTCTTTTCCTTTTTTCTACCCTTTTTATGTATAGCATTTGGATATTAGGATTGCATTTTCCCTTTCTAGGACTTTTTGCCACGTACGCGCATATCAAACTACTCCCTCACTCACGTATGTATGATTGGATGATTGGATGTATGATTGTACTTGCTTTATCTCGCGCTTTGCATTTGCATTTTGGGGGGGGGTGTGTCACCCTTAGAGCCACGCGTTGGTTCTCGATCCCTCCCCTCCAAAACGTATACTATCATACGCGCATACGCTTTATTATTCATCCCTCTTTATTTTCTTTTTAGTGGCTTGTCACGCCACTCCACCCTATTAGGATTAGGAGACCCACTTGGACGTGTGATCGTGACACGACGTGTGCGTAGCACGATCCAATGGGTCACTCAATCTTCCGCTTTAAACTTTGGGTTAATAGCCTTTAGTTTTTAGTCGAAGGTTGAGGATTTTTATAGATTCACTCAAACATGCAGCCGTAACACGACGTGTGCGTAGCGGTGTTTGGGGAATCGCTCGAGCCACCGACAAAGGGCCTTGGGAGTGATGACCCTTGGCCACGAGTCTGAAGGCTTGGGGGCCTGAGCTTATTGAGTATAGATGCATTAGCGAACCCCAACCTCATGCATCCATATAGTTTCACCTAAGGTAGAGTCTGCCTTACCCTATTAGGGACACCTTTCACGAGGGGAGGGATCCCACCCTTTTTCCTTATTTATGTTTCCTGCTTTTTATATCCTTTAATTGTCCAACGTGTTATGTGTTGAACTAACTTTCCTTGTCTTTTGCCTTTGCATTCACAAACGTTAGGAAATAGGAGGTCTGGCATGACTTCTTTTAGGGCCTACCCTTATAGATAGGATATCGCATGTTTAAAATTGTGACATATTTCATCAAATAATAATGCCATGCCATTTTAGGCCTACCCTGGCAGATAAAGGGTTCCTTAGGTCACGTTTCATTTCGAGTTGCATATTTTCCTGCTTTAATAAACTGGCATCATGCATCCACCTTAGAAGGGAATGCCATTTAGGGGATCCCGTGCTAGGTATAAACCGCCCTGTGTCTCGGATACATAATCCAATGAGACTTGCACGTTTACATTTCCTGTACCATCCAAAGGGGTAGTGCACGAGGTAAGGTAGGATCCGATCTTTTCAAAGACGGCAGCAATTTTTTTGCATATAAGCGTCTAAAAATCACTTTTTGGCCATTTTTAAACCTAATTGGTAAAATTTCCTTGCGTAAAAGGACATTAATTTGAAGAAAATTCACAAATGATTCCCCATTGATGAGACGATAAATATAGAGGCCAAATCTTGATTTTAGAAGGCTCATAGACTAAGGCATTGTAATTTTTTGAAACTACCCAATGGGTAGAGAACTCAATCGATTTTTGAACAAATCATCCATTTTATCCAATCCATTTTTGTCAATTCATTCAATTTTAGTTCAATCTAATCATTTTTGAATAAATTCATTTCATCCAATTCATTTGACCAATTTACCCCTTTTAGGGTCATCCGGTCAATTTTTGAATAAATCAATTCATTTGACCAATTTACCCTTTTTAGGGTCATCCGGTCGATTTTTGAATAAATCATCAATTCATTTGACCAATTTACCCTTTTAGGGTGATTTGGCCGATTTCATTAACTCCATTTCATTCATTTGGCCAATTTATCCATTTTTAGGGCGAAATCAAGTTGATTTTGAAGAGATCATCAATTTCATTCAATTCAGTTGACCAAGTCTATCTATTCGATCAATTTTGAATAAATCGTCAATGTTATCCGATACATTTGATCAGCTTACCTATTTTTGGGTAAATCGGTCGATTTTGAATAAATCACCAATTTTATCCATTTGACTCGTTTTTTTCCCTTTAGGGTTCATTGAATAAATTAATCGAGACATGGCAATCCCTTTCACAAATCATTTTATGTGTAGATCAAAGCAAGCAATCCGTTCCGACTTCGTCCTCATGTTTTAGGGCAAATGTCTCTTCTCACTCCAAGTGGCCAAATTTTTCAAATCATTCTTCACACGATCAGTCGATCGGATCCATCAGGTATTGTATAGTGCCTGCTCTGGAGGACTGCATTTTCATGCTAGGCCTACCCTTGGCACAAAAGGGTTCCCCCATAGGACATGCATCCGAATTTTCTGAATATCTACTAACTCTTGTTTTTTCTTTTCTTTTTCTTTGTTTTTATTGGAATAACTAAGCGAGGGTTAAATCTAAAGGCAATCTTTCAAAAATTCTCAGGTAATATTTAAATATAGCTTCTCGTCGAAGCCCCATCATAACGCGATCCCGTAGTCAAGCCCAGAGGAGTCGTGTAAACATGAGTTCACAACCGGAACAGTCAGATAGGTCTGCTACTACCGCTCAACCCGAGACTGCAAGTTTGGGGATTCAGTTGACTGAGATGCTTACCAAGTTTGGAGAGATGGCGTCTGAGATGGCCGCCCAAAGGAAGTTGAATGATGAGCTAATTAGCAGCGGAGTTCAACCCGAACCTGTACCCGCCAGACAGCCTGAGCAAGAGCCGTTTGTCCTACCTTCGGCCCATGCCACTGTTACTCCATCATTTCCTATTGCACCCGAAGAAACTTTCACCTATCCCACCACAAATTTGCCATACACTTACCCTCCTCATCCTTCATTTTTTCTTACTCACACGCGAGGTCCACCACCCCAAATCACTTCAAATGTACCACCTGAGCCACATACCTTTTATCACCCTGTTGCTGAGCCATTCCTACCAGACCATATTGTTCAAACCAAGGCAGAAATGGGGGAATCTTCTGCTCCCGTTGATATAAAGCTGCTCAAACACCTTGATCGTTTTGATGAGTTTATGAGGAAGAGTCAGGGGTTGAACAAGCAAGGAGTCCTGGACTACGATGAGCTTTGTCTCTTTCCCAATATGCAATTGCCCGAGGGGTTCAAAACCCCTAAATTTAACAAGTACGATGGGACGGGTAATCCCAAGACACACCTCCGACTATTTGCTAACAAGTTGGGAAAGCCTGTAGACGACGAGAACCTGCCTCTAAGGTTGTTCCCGGAAAGTCTGGAGGGGGATGCCCTCGACTGGTACTCAAATTTGAAGTCCGAAGAAGTAAAAACCTGGATTGACTTGTCCAATGCTTTTGTAAGGCAATATGAGTATAACTGCGAGCTGGCTCCGACACGAACCACGTTGGAAGGAACAAAAAGAAAACCCTCCGAGGATCACAAGACTTATGCCAAGAGGTGGAGGAAAATAGCTGCCAAAGTCGAGCCACCGATGACTGAGGACGAAATCATACACACTTTCATTAAAGCACATGATCCCCCGTATTTTGAAGAAATTTTCCGCATGACTGGATGCTCGTTCGCCGCCATTGTCAATAAACTTGAGGAGTACGATGACTTCGTGAAAGTTGGGAAGATTGTTAATGTCTCTACCCTCAAGTCACAGTTGGATGCTTTGCAAGGTCAGGGGACTAGTGGGAAGAACCCGCAATTCCAAAAGAAAGAGGGGGAAACTGCTTTCACATGGAATCAAAACCCTGTCCCAAGACCCAGACCTCGACAATACCCTACCTACTCAAACCCTTACTCCTACTACTCAAATCCTCATCCTGTTTACCACACCAATATCACTCATCCTCGACCTCGCCCAAATTATGCCAACCCGCCTACAACCCCTTTCCAAATATCTCAACCAAGCTTTCAACAAGCTCGTCCTCGGCCTCCTTACCACCAAAGATTTCCCCCACCAAATAGACCCACCTACAACTATCCCCGACCCACTGAAACCTACAATCAAAGCCGTACCCGAACCTTCACCAACCTAGGCAGGCCTTTGGACCAATTGTATGAGCAATTGAAGGTTGCCAACAAAATAGGCGTGATTCCCCCTCCAACTTACCTTCATGGCATGCCTGCTGGGTACAATCCACATGCTATTTGTGCCTATCATTCGGGAGTACCTGGCCACTCAACCGCCGATTGCAGGGCACTTAAGCACAAAGTCCAAGACATGATCGAGGCAGGAGAAATAGTGCTAAGGAAAAGAGGTGAACAAGGGCCGATCATAAGTACAAATCCTTTTCCTGAACACCAGGACACCTTCGAGGCATCCACCTCCAATGACGAAATTTGAAAATCCTAAAGGAGCTCTACACAAGTTGAATGGCTGACTATCTTCCCCCTCGAAGATAATTTCGATAAATTTAGGGGTTGTCATTTGCTAAAGTTCACAAAAACTTTTTCTTGCATGTGTGAATAGCTTAATGAAAGCGCCTTTTGCAAATTGAGTTTTGTCTTGTTTTCGCTTTGATTTGGAGTTTCATGAAATGCACAATTGGTTTTATTTGTTTATTTAATCATTGTCATGAATTTTTTTAATTCTTTTAGATGGCCAAAGATGAAATTATTTGATCCTTTGAATATCACTGTTCTGGAATCTGATGAAGCTCTTCATTGAAAAACCTCTTCTTTTGAGAGAAAACCTTCATTGAGAAAACCTTCATTGAGAAAGCCTTCATTGAGAAAACCCTTCATTGAGAAATTCTTCATTGAAAAATCCCTTTCCTGCCAGGTTGGAAGCTGATGGGTTAAAGCAGCGTCATCAATGATTGATTTTGATTGATGAGAAATAGTTGGATGCTATGTGCCATGGCCAAATGTTGCCAAGACCCATGGCCTGTGTTCATAACAAAAAGGTCCGCCACCGATCCTTTGAAGGAGGGAACAAAATGCTAAAGTGATTTTGCTAACGAAAGATGAAGCCAAAGGCAAAAATTGCTTCAAATTGGCAAAGCTCATTGGGTGTTCAAAAGGTATTACCTGGCGGGGCATTCATGGATAGACAGATATTCTCTCAACCTATCAACTCAGACATGTGTAAGAAGTTTTATTTCTGATTATGCAAATTTCTTTTGGAAATCATGCAAGGGACGAGGCAAAAGTCAGGCCATCTTCCTTTCCAATCAAAACATTTCATCCCTAGTCGTCCCTTTTGAGCTATCAGAACAATAATTTTTTCGTTTGGCAGCCCCTGAGGATTGCAAACCCCACACTGGGGCAAATTCATTTTGAAAAGAGATGATCAGAAAGGGAAAGCCCTACACTGGGGCAAATTTATTTTTGGAAAAAAAAAGAAAAAAATGGAAAAGAAGGAACCCCACACTGGGGCAAATTTAGTTTTGACGAAAAATGCAAAAGTGAGAAATATGCAATGAAAATGCAAAGAAAGAGAAAATCCAATCAAACTGGGGCAAATTTCCTCGGTTTCGTTCAAAATTAGAGATAATTTCAAAATGATGCAATCTCAGGTTATTTCACACCTTTCATCAAACCTGCTTTCAAGCCTCAACTTTTCTTGAAAAACACCCCACCTGACCTCATTACAAAAGCCCAAAAGTCCTGACTTTCGTCACTTGCTGTATTTCTATTAGGAATTTTGCTAATCAATTGGCAAGTGATGTCTATAATGCCTTCACTTAAACTTCTAAGGGAAGTGCATTTTACTGATGCCAGAAATCTTCAACTCATACTCCTGAGTCGATCATGGTTGAGCTCTTTCATTTGCGTCTTTAGGTGAAAACCCGAAAGGGCACCTCAAAAGAAAAGGAGGAAAAGAAAAGGAAAAGAGAAAAACAAAAACAAAAACAAAACAAAAGAAAAGGAGTAGGGGCAACCTTGGTGAAAACCCGAAAGGGCGCCAAGGTAGGATTTCCGCATGAGCAAGCACAAGGAGGAACAACTGGTGGTTTGATCCATTTGGATTTCTCCTCATTTTTGTCATACTTCTGTCAATTTTGAATTCCAGAACAAAGATGTCCAGAGAATTGAATATGACATTTGTTGGCCAAAACTGTGTCATTTTGTAAAACATTCTTTTGCAAAGCTCATTTTTCCAAATTACTTGCATTCATGGCATTTTTGTAGGCTTTAAGCACAAATGGTTTGTGTTTGCATTCTTTCACATATTCATCATCGAATTTTGGTGAATGATAACCCCATGGTTTATTCAAAGCATACTTGGGTTCAGTCATCTTGCGAAAATGGTTGAAATTCAGCAAGGTCGGTTACGCAAGCTTCACAATATGGCAAAATGCACGCTCGGTTAGTCGGGAAAAATCAGAGACGTTTAGAAATGACAAATCCAACCAAGTCAGATGCCACGGTCAACTTTGACGAAGGCATCCAAAGACTCATGTTTACACGATTCTCAAGGACAAACGGATCAAATAATGGTGGCAATTCCTTTGTTTTTTCTCTTTTGCAGAAAAACTGCATGCACAGATGAAAGTCATCACACCTCGCACTGGAATCGGTGTCGGAAAGAGTCCTCCGGTGAACAAAGGCAGATTGAAAATGTCGCAAGCAAATTTCATCAAAAAATGCAACAGCATGGCGATACAGAATCAACTCTGGACTCAAATAGCAAAAATTCATCATACTGGGGCAAATTAATTTTTTGTAAAGATTTTGAAAAGTCAAAAAGAAGCAAAAATCATCAATCAAAAACCAAAATCGAATCAAATTTCGTCACGGCAGGATCGGGTTTAATCCCACTGACCGATGATCAAAAGCATTTTCGGGTCAGTCCCTCGATCAAAAGTTCATTCGGGTCAGTCCCTCGATCAAAAGCTCATTCGGGTCAGTCCCTCGATCAAAAGCATTTTCGGGTCAGTCCCTCGATCAAAAGCATTTTCGGGTCAGTCCCTCGATCAAAGCTCATTCGGGTCAGTCGATCAAAAGCTCATTCGGGTCAGTCCCTCGATCAAAAGCATTTTCGGGTCAGTCCCTCGATCAAAAGCATTTTCCGGGTCAGTTCAAAAGCTCATTCGGTCAGTCCTCGATCAAAAGCTCATTCGGTCAGTCCTCGATCAAGATTCAAAAAAGCATTTCGGGTCAGTCCCTCGATCAAAAGCATTTCGGGTCAGTCCCTCGATCCAAAAGCTCATTCGGGTCAGTCCCTCGATCAAAAGCATTTTCGGGTCAGTCCTCGATCAAAAAGCATTTTCGGGTCAGTCCCTCGATCAAAAGCTCATTCGGGTCAGTCCCTCGATCAAAAGTCATTCGGGTCAGTCCCACGATTCAAAAGCTCATTCGGGTCAGTCCCACGATTAAAGCTTATTCGGGCCAGTCCCATGATTTGAATTTCCTTCTCTAGTCAGTCCCAATTTTAAATTTCTGCTCGGGTCAGTCCCGTTTTAATTTTCTGTTTGGGTCAATTCCATTTCAAAAAAAAAAAAAAAAAAAAAAAAAAAAAAAGAAAAAAAAGAAAAAAATTGTGTTAAAGAAGTCGATCCTCATTTCAGAAGCGTCTATTGCAGCCAAATACCACAGGTAAGTATTTGGTGTCTACTTCTTTGTCTCAAGTTTTTTCAAAACTCAAACAAAGAGGGGCAAACTGTAGACACCAAATTTTTAAATAATTTGTATGTTGCATCTAATTCATAATTTTGTTTTAGATTGTCTGCATTTTAGTTGTTATCTTTTTATTTGTCTTTTATTTGCTAATTATTTGTCATATTAATTTTGTTCACGTTTTAGTTTTAGTTTTAGTTTTAAGTTTAACGTAAAATTTGTGAAAAAAAAAAAAGGAGGAAATTGATGGAAAAAACGGAAAATTGTGCTTTGTTGATTCTAGTTTATTTAGTTTCTATCCAATGTTAATTAAATTATTTTTTTGTTGTTTTTGTTGTTTGTTATCTATCTTTATTATCAGTTTTATTTAATTAATTTCAAAAAAATAAAAATAAAAAAAAATAAAAAATAAAAAATCACAATTCCATTTCTGCCGAATCGATTTTTCCACTTCTCATTCCAGCATTTTCCATTTGCTATTGCCGACCAACTCCACTCACCAGATCACCCTATATACATTACATTACCACACACTCTCTTGGGGGGGGGTGTTCTAATCACCACAATATCTTCATATTCCATTGGCTTTTCTGCCGGGAGCCGTGAGTGACTAGCTACTTTGGAGTTAACGACCGAAAGAGAAAAAAAGTGAGGACTTAGCTTCATTCCCAGCTCCACACACCATTTCCATTTACTCTCTACACCATCATTCCCCATTTACCCACCTTGTAATCATCGAACGAGAGAGAGAGAGTGAGCTGCACCTTGCAGCCGAGAGGAAAGAAAGAAAAATCGTGAGCTGAATCTTCTCTGGTCTGTCCGTGAGCTTGAGGGAAGAAAGGAGAGAGCAAGTGGAAATCGTGGGAGCTGCTGATCGTCACCACCTTCATCAGTCCCAGCCGCAACTATTGCAACCAGAACCAGCACTTCAAGCCTTGCGCGCGTGCCGAGAGGAGGAAAAAAATTCAGCTCTGCCGTGTGAATGAGTTGCACTGTGAGGTAATTTCTGGGCCATTTTAGGTTGATCAAGAGGTAGATTGAGCCATCTAGGGGCATGCATGTATTGTTTGTGAAATCGGATGATGAAACCAAAGCATTAAAGAAATCTGATTTGGAAAAGAATTAAAGCTGTCGAAAGTTTGAAGCTGGAATTGCAGCTTGTTTCTGGAAATTTGCTGGAAAATGGTTGACTTTCACTTGGGTAGGTGCTTGACTAATTAAAATCAGAAGGTTAAGCTTTGCATGAAATTATCAGACCGGCTAAGCAAGAGAAATAAAATAAAAAGAAACCGAATCTGTTACATGCATGTTTCATCCGAGACTTGTTGGAAAATTCTGGAATTGTGGATGATAGTAGTTGCTGTCCGAACTTGATTTAAACCAGAGCTGATAGTAATTCCATTAATTAGTCATGCATGTTGAGTTTGAGTATTTAAATCACTGAATGAGCCGAGGAAATATGTGATTTAAGACTAACGAGCTGCTGGATTTTTTCTTTGGTAACCCAAGAGACTTGAGCTGGAAAATTTAGATGACTATAGTTGTTGTTTGCATATGATAGTGAACTGGAAATGCTAATCCGTTAACTAAGTGTTTACAGGTCAAATTTGAGTAAGTAATACTACGTTTTAGCCAAGAAAATATTGGATTTATGAACACTTAAGTTCTGGAAAATTTTGATGGCCGTGAGTTTGAGCAGGGAATTTCAGCTTTAGTTTGTTTGATGATCTGAGCTTAGTCTTGAACCAATTTGATAAATAGCCTTTTATTTGGTTTTTGCTATGGTGAAAGGGATAGAAAATCATGGCAGAAAATGGCAGCAAATGAAACATTTCAGAAGCTGAAGTTTCTTGCCATTGCACGCATGCTTTCCAGATTTTTTTTTATGATATTTGGCTGAGTTTTGCTTGTTTGGATTGGGATGTTTATGTGGTTAGTTCCTTAGCCTAAAACTGTGATGTTGGGAACGAAATGCAGCTGGTTTCTTTCTCAAATTAGTTGCGGAAGCCTGTGCATAAAAGCTGCTGCAATGAGCTCAAAGCTCTTGGCCCTGTTGCAGCAGTATGCGCAAATATCTTTTCATTTCCTTAGATGGCCGAAGCTTTAGCTTTGTTTCAAACGTTTGATTTGATTTGTAGCTTGACTGAAATGTCCTGTGCATGATTGGTAGTTTGGTGCCGAAGGTCATCAGTAATTTCTGGTTTTGATAAATTAGTTGGCATGATGAAACGACAAGTTTGGAAACAAAAAAATGCAGCAGTTTGGTTTGTTTTGTTGCAAAAGCTTTTCGCCTTCTTTTGTTATATGAGACCTGCATAAAGTACTCCAAGAATCCCATTTGTTGTCAAGTTGTATCCATGTTTGATTGGGAATAGATCAAAAAAGTTGCATGAATCTTGCTTGCCGAGAGTCGCTTGGGGTTGTGGTAGCTTTTGTTTTGCTTTGCTTGCATGAAAGTTTTCTAAAGTTTGCATGATCTCAGCTTCAGTTTGTATGATTGGAATGATGAATGTTGCTGTTGGTTTGGTTTTAAATTAAGACTTTGATGTTTGGCCAAAAAGGATCTTGTTCAAAAATGGTTTCTGAGGCTGAAACCTGCGACTAAGAACTGAAGTTGAAGAATTGCATGCGAATGGTTGCAGAAACAAATTTCCCACGTAGCTTGCATGAACATGCATGGAAATGTTCTCCAAATTTTGCACTTTAACCCCTTAATTTGGGTTTAGTGCCACTATGGCCCAATTAGTTGAATAATTTAATCAATTTTGTCATTTTAGAATCTTAATTGCTTTTGGTACCTTGATATGATTTTGGGTAAGACGTTTAGTGAGTTTTAGGATGCATTTTGAGGTTCAATAAGTTTTGATAGATTTTTAGCTTGGATTTGTGTTCTAATCACATTTTTGATAATTTTGATGTTTAACTTAAACAAATAGATTTCCATTCATTTTTGATGAATCTATATCATTTGATTTTAATAGGTCTCATCTTAAGCCATTAATTTTAATATTTTATTTTAGACCCTTTCATCAATTAATCTAATTAAGTCCCTGTTGCTTTAGTTTCTTGTATGTGGTTGGTTTGTCTATGTAAATACTTTAGTTGACTTAACTTAGTGTTTAACTTTCAATTTTCATATTTAATTTTTATTCCCTAATTTAAGTGGTACCTTGACCCGTTTATTATTTTGGAGGGTAAATTAGTAATTTCATTTCATTAGGGCGTCAATTCAAGGGAGGTACACTCTATCCCTCATCTGCACTTTATTTGACCCAACGTGCTCCTACGTGTTATATGAATATGCATGTCTACTTGTTTTACTAGTTTTCCTTTAATTTCTTTTATTTATTTCATTTACTTTTGTTTTTTTATTTAAGTTATTCTTTTTGCTTTTTATTTAAGTTATTCTTTATGGGGTATGTGTACACCTCTTGGCTTGTAATAGATAGGGCTTGGAGGAGCATTTGATGAAGACCTCTTGAAGACGTGTGCCTAGCTAGCAAATGTAATAGTTAGGGCTTTAATTGTCTTATGTGCCTTGCATGCTTAGTTGCTACGTGTTAATTTGCTTTGTTAGGGCTTTGCATCTAGTCGAGCATGCTAAGTGTTATGTGCTATGTGTTTACGAGTGTTTGGCATGTCTACTCGCTTTCCATAGCCATGAATGAATGTGATGGATAAATATACGTTTCCGCTAGTCCAACGCTAGTCGGAATTCATAGAATGGGCTAGTCCAATGCTAGACCCTTAGGGACTTCCCCTCGCTAGTTCACATTCGCATGCTCCACTACATTTCATGCATTTTTTTAGTTTTTATGGCATTTGGCATGTCCCTCTAACCTTTTCCCTTTCATTTTAGGCCTTTGCATTTCATGCTAGTTATAGGGTCCATTTGTCTGAGAAACCCCCTTCCGATAAGGGAAACGAGCGAGTGTGGCTACTCGATAGCCTTAGCACGCTAGTTTCGCCTTCTAATCAAAGGGAAAATCGAAGTCGAAAAGTTAGAAGTCAACCCCCGTACCCGACTTGTTGCATTCCCCTAGGGTCATACTTTCATTTTTATCACTTCCATACTCTTTTAATCACATTTTTCTTACATTTCTCAATCCATATTTTTCGCTACATCTTTATCATTTATTTACTTTACTTCACAAATGAAATTCAAGTTTCACTTATATATGTACTATTCTATTTTCATTCATTTGCACACACAAGCACTTTGATTTTCATACAAATTCACACATGCACTTTCTTTACACATTCGCACACAAACACTTTGTTTTTTTTTTACACCATTTCATACATGAATCTTTTCATTCACTTGCACACGAACATTTTTACCTTCACTCGCACACGAGTACTTTCATCTACATTTGCACACCTTCACTCTTATCTTATTACTTTTATCATTTTTCTCACTTCACACAAACTCACACTTTCACATGGCATGCATTCCACTCATTTTTCACGTCATTTAGGTTTAGGTGTGACCTCTCCAAAAGGATCATTATTGGGTTTCACAATTAATGTGATTGGCACCACTCAACCTTTGAAGAGAAATTTCCCCCAATCCCCCTAGGTCTAGGGTTTTGCATTCATATAGACATATCCAATATGCGATACATACCTTGGGTAGAAAAATTAGGAAAAATTGGTTTAAGTCACGCAACTAGCCTTGGCTAGGTCGAAGGGGTGCCTTGGATTTTTTTATCCTTGCCTTCCCCTTCGACAAATGTGACCCCCGATCCCTCTTTTGGTTACGCAGACCCAAAAGTTTTCAAAAAGGGTTTATTTACTTTTTATTCAAAAACAAAATCATTTTTGGGTGACTTGGTACACCCTAACTCTATACCAAGTGGCGACTCCATTTTTTGATACAAAAAACCCTTTTGAACTTCACTTGGCCAAATCGTCGCATTCTAAGTCCCATGGCCTTTTACTTTTCACTTTGCACACGTTCATACATTACACACCACACACCATACTCAATTCATTCGAAAAGTGGGGCGCGACAATAGCGATACAGAATCAACTCTGGACTCACATTGCAAAAATTCATCATACTGGGGCAAATTAATTTTTTGGAAAGATTTTTAAAAGTAAAAAAGAAAAGCAAAAAGAAAAATCATCAATCAAAAATCAACACAAATTTTATCACGGCAGGCTCGGGATTAATCCCACTGACCGATTGTCAAGGCATTTTTTATTTTACTCTGCCACTAGCTGTCCCACTAGTGCGCATTTCATTTTGCATCGCCACTAACCACGGGTCAGTCCCGCGATTCAAAGCCTGTTCGGGTCAGTCCCACGATCAAAAGCTTATTCGGGTCAGTCCCACGATCAAAAGCATTTTCGGGTCAGTCCCACGATCAAAAGCTTATTCGGGTCAGTCCCACGATCAAAAGCATTTTCGGGTCAGTCCCACGATCAAAAGCCTGTTCGGGTCAGTCCCACGATCAAAAGCATTTCAGGGTCAGTCCCACGGCAAGTCCCATTATCGGGTCCCACGATCAAAAGCATTTCGGGTCAGTCCCATGATCAAAGCATTTTCGGGTTCAGTCCATTCAAAAGCATTTTCGGTCAGTCCCACGATCAAAGCATTTTCGGGTCAGTCCCACGATAAAAAGTTTATTCGGGTCCCATGATCAAAAGCATTTTCGGGTCAGTCCCACGATCAAAAGTTTGTTCGGGTCAGTCACGATCAAAAGCATTTACGATCAAAAGTTTATTCGGTCAGTCCCACGATCAAAAGCTTATTCGGGTCAGTCCACGATCAAAAGTTTATTCGGGTCAGTCCCACGATCAAAAGCTTATTCGGGTCAGTCCCATGATCAAAAGCATTTTCGGGTCAATCCCACGATCAAAAGCCTGTTCGGGTTAGTCCCGCGATTAAAATCTTTTTCGGGTCAGTCCCACGATCAAAAACATTTTCGGGTCAGTCCCATGATCAAAGCTTATGCGGGTCAGTCCCACAATTCAAAGCCTGTTCGGGTCAGTCCCGCGATTAAAATCTTTTTCGGGTCAGTCCCACGATCAAAAGCATTTTCGGGTCAGTCCCACGATTCAAAGCTTATGCGGGTCAGTCCCACAATTCAAAGCCTGTTCGGCTCAGTCCCGCGATTCAAAGCTTATTCGGGTCAGTCCCGTGATTAAAGCTTGTTCGGGCCAGTCCCATGATTTGAATTTCCTTCTCTAGTCGGTCCCAATTTTAATTTTTCTGTTCGGGTCAGTCCCGTTTTAAGTTCCTGTTTGGGCCAGTCCCGTCTTTAAATTTCGTTCGGGTCAGTCCCGTTTTAAATTTCGTGTAGGGGTCAGCCCCCATTTCTAAAGCGTCCATTGTTCGAGACGTGTTCGCCGCCAAATAACACAGGTGAGTATTTGGTGTCTACTTCTTTGTCTCAAGTTTTTCCAAAACTCAGACAAAGAGGGGCAAACTGTAGACACCAAATTTTTGGTGAAATTTCATTTTTAGTTTTTTATTTGTTGTGTTCATTTTTAGTTTTTAGTTTCCAGTTTTATTTTTATTTTTAAGTTTTATCATAGAATTTGTTGAAAAAGAAAAAAAGGAAAAAGAAAAGCATTCAAAAAAAAAATATGATTTAGTCGTTTGTAATTTAAATTCAATGCTTTCTTGAAAGAAAAAATGAAAAATATGAAAAATGAAACAAAAAGAAAAATTAAAAATGGCCATTTTTGTTTAGTTTTTTGTTTAAAATTATTTTTGTTTTGTTATTATTATTATTACCTGGTTTGGTAATTTTGTTATTATTATTATTTATATTTTATTTATCATTTCTGTAATTATCAAGTTGTGTTAAAAAAAAAAAAAAAAAAAACCAACGCACAGCATGCAAGCTGCGTTTTTGCAGCAGCTTGCAAGTGAACTTTGGGGAGATCCTTAGTTGCAAATATAGCAGAAGGTCCTGGAGTTTTAGGGTTGGGGTTTGCCCATATAAATAGAAAAAGAAAAGGCAGCCGCAAGGGGGGAATTTTCGGACGGCTGATTGAGAGGGAGACGAGAGATAGAGAGAACGAGGGAGTTGAGAACGGCAAAAGAAAGGAACCAAAAGGGGAGGTTTGGTAACAAGAGCCGAGAAGTTTTTGACGGAAAAAGAGAGAAACGGGGAGAGGATTGAAGGGAACGACTGAGTGAGAAAAATCTGAAGGCTTTTAACGGCTGGGGTTTGGTGAGTGAGCTGAGGAGGAAACCAGAAAAGAAACAAAAGGAGTTTTTGACGGCTGAAAATCTGGAGAGGATAGAGAGAAAAGAGGGCGGCTGAGAAGAGAAAATCTGGGCAAAGGAAGTTGCAGGAAAAATCAGGGAAACTCCAGATTTCTGCGTTGCTTTCATCGGAGCCAGTCGCGGGTCTCCATTTTCCTCAAAATCTCCACTGTATCTTAGAGACGAGGCGGGAGATAAGGACATCGCAGAGCCGATTGCAGCTGATAGAGAAAGCTTCAGTACCTGCTAACGGTGGGGTTGGTGTTGCAATTGCTACCGTTGTTCCAGTTGGAGGTGCTGCCGCAGCACCTGTTGCTGAGGCTCAAGGTCTAGAGACGATGAAACAGGTGATCTCCCAAACCTTTTTCTTGTTCGGAACCAGATTTGGCGAACTGAAACCTGGTTGGATTCATTTGGGTTTCTGTTAAGCCAATATGCATCAATACTTCGGCTGATTGGGTTGAAACTAGATGCTCAGGGTTGCTGTCTTTTTGCCGTTTCTCCTTTGTTTGGTAGCTTAGCTGAGTTTTGCCGGCTCATGTTTGCTATTTTCTTGCCATTTTCTTGCTGCTTTCTTGTCGTTCATTTTGCTGCAACTTTGGTAGCTTAGTTGAATTTCTTTTGGTCACTCTGTTGATGGTTAGTGCTTGTAGACTGGCATGCTTAGTTTTCTTTCTTGCCCTATGGTTGAATGTGCAATAGATCTAGGTAGCTGAAAGTTATGAAAATGGCGGCTGCAATTTGCAGAAAGAAACCCAGCAACCAGAAATGTTGCAGTGAAAGCAAAACCAGAAAGGAGAAAGCTATAAAAGCGTAGTGATCCTATTCTGAAGTTCTTTTTGCATGATTAGATGTTAAATTTCAGTGGTCTTACTATCTAGATTAAAGCTTTGATGTTTAGTTGAGAAAGTCTTGATTAAAGTGTGCGTTTGAATCTGAAATTTGGGTGCGAAAAATGAAAATGCAGCAGGCTTGCACTTTCGGTTGGCTGAAGTTTTTGCATTGTTGAAGTGTGTGATTTGTTTGCCATGTGATTGGAATACCGTGTGCATGTATGCCATGATGTAGAGTTATGTTTTGAAGTAGAGTTCAGTTGCATGTTTGGGGGCTGAAATGCTTAAATCATGTTTGAATGCTTGCTGGAAATGTAACAATCTGCTGAATTCAATGTTTCAGAGTCTTAATCTTTTGTTTTGTTCTTTCTTTTCGGTTCCAAGCTGTTTTTATCTAGATAACAATTCGATCATGTTTCTTTTTGGATTGCTTGCATGAATGTGTCTAGGAAGCATAAGGGATTGCGTGAGAATAGGGGCGGAAGAAAGGAAAATTTCTGAAGTAGTTTGTAGAAGTTTCCACCGTAGCTTTGCATGAATTAGTTGCAGAAATTTGCAGCAAGCATTCCTTTCTGTTGCTTTCTTCGTAACATTTGCATGAAAGACTCCTCAAAACTGTTCTGTTTAAAGGATTGTGTTTCTGTGACTTCACTTTGCTATTTATTTGGAGGTCAAAATGGTGCATTTCATTGCTTGGATTCCTGATGTTTGAGCTGAGAAAGTTGTACTATGAGCTCATGAAATTGCAGCAGTTTTTGTTTTTCAAATGTTTGCATAGTTTTTCTAGAATCTTTGCATGAGATTTTCTAAGTTTTCTATTTGTTTGGATGATGACAATGATGTGGTTGCTGCCTAGTTTAAAGCTATGCATTTGGATTTGGAATCTGATTTTTTTTAACAAAGCTGTGTGCTTGTATTCGGTTCCGGTTGCTGAAGTTTGATAAGAGTTGCAGAAAGTTTTAGCTGCAGAATTTTTCTTCTACGTGATTGCATGCATGAAAATAAAGGAAGAATTGCATTTCATCCCCTTGACTCCTAACTCATGCTGCTATGACCCAATCAATTAAATAATCTCCTCAATTTGGTCCTTGATAGTTTTAATTTTACAACTTCATTGCATGTTTGTTTCAATTAATTACTATGCTTTGTTTCAATCGCAATTAAGTCATGACTTTAGGGGCTTTGTGACCAAGTGAGCTTGTGTTTGCTTATTTTCTTTAATTTTTCCAAATAAATTGGTACCTTGACCATTTCTTTTATTTTGGAGGATAAATAAGTGATTTCACTTCGTTTAAGGCATCAACTCAAGGGAGGTATAATTTCTTTTATCTTTTTTGTCTCTCCCATATGTGATCCAACGTGCTAAGTGAGAATTGCATGTCTAATTTGCTTTCCTTAATTCCTTTCATTTATTTTATTTTACTTTTGCTTTTTATTTAAGTCATTCTTTTATTTATGGGGTATGTGTACACCTCTTGGCTTGTAATAGATAGGGCTTGGAGGAGCATTTGATGAAGACCTATTGAAGACGTGTGCCTAGCTAGCAAATGTAATAGATTTAGTAGTTTGGTTGCTTATCTTTGTTGCTATGTGTTAATTTGCTTTATTAGGCTCTTGCATCTAGTCGAGCATGCTAAGTGTTACGTGCTATGTGTTTATGAGTGTTTGGCATGTCTACTTGCTTTCTATAGTCGTGGATGAATGTGATGGATGAATGAACGTCACCACACTAGTCCAATGCTAGTTGTGGCTCATTATTCCGTTAGGAATTCATAGAAAGGGCTAGTCCAATGCTAGACCCAATAGGCCATCTCCTATCATGAGTCCATACTTGCATGTTTCATTTCATTTCATGCATTTTTCTTAGTTTTATCATTTGGCATGCTCCTCGAACCCCTTTTCCCCTCATTTTAGGATTTTTGCACCTCATGCTAGTTATAGGGTACATTTGCTTGAAGAGTCCCCTTTCGATTAGGGAAACGAGCGAGTGTGGCTCCAAAATAGCCTTAGCACGCTAGTTATCCTTTCTAATCAAAGGGAAAATTGAAGTCACAAAGTTAGGACTCCCGTTCCCGTTTTGATGCATTCCTATAGGATTCATGCATTTTACTCATTCACTATCACATACACTTCTACTTTATATTCTATCCCTTTTTTCCATATTTTCACTTCACACGACTTTAATTTTGCACGTTTTCACTCAACTACTCACACTTTATATAATATCACTCGCACACATGCACTTTATGTTATCACACATACATTTTCATATTATTACTTTACTCACCTTATCTTGTACATCCATTTGCACACTTTCACTTACACACTATTGTTTTTATCACTTTTTCACTCCACACAAACTCACATTTTCACATGGCATGTATTCATTTCACCCATTTTTACGTCATTTAGGATCATATGTGACCTCTCCAAAGAATCATTATTGGGCTTCACAATTAATGTGATTGGCACCATTCAAGTTTTGAAGAGAAATTTTCCCCCCAATACCCCTTGGTCTAGGGTTTGCATTCATGTAGTACACCCAAATGTAATAAATTCTTTGGTTAAAACAAGAAAATCTTTGATTAAATCACGCAACTAGCATTGGCTAGGTCGAAGGGGTGCCTTGGATTTTTATCCTTGCCTTCCCCTTCGTCAAATGTGACTCCCGAACCTTTTTCGCTGGTTTACGTGGACTAGGAGTCGTTTAAAAGGGGTTTCTTACTACTTTTGCCTATTTTTTCTTTAAAAATTCATTTTTAGGTGACTTGGTACACCTTAACTCATTACCAAGTGGCGACTCCAATTTTATTTTCAAAAAACCCTTTTTAAACTATAAATTTTAGGTCAAATCGTCGCATTCTCAAACCCCCATTTAGACCCACTTTTCTTTTAAATCACAATTCATTTTCCAATCACAAATTGAATCAAAAATACATTTTTTAAACCATTTTATTTATTTATCAAAAAAGTGGGGCGCGACACCCCCGATTGGAATCTGCCATTTGAGATCATGTGCGATGCCAGTGATCATGCTGTTGGGGCTGTACTGGGGCAAAGAGTAGGGAAGGCAGCTCACGTCATCTGTTATGCATCCCGAGCATTGAATGGAGCCCAGTTGAATTACTCCACCACTGAGAAGGAGCTTCTTGCAGTTATTTTTGCTTTAGAAAAATTCAGGTCATATTTGCTAGGTGCTAAAGTAATTGTATTTTCTGACCATGCAGCATTAAGGTACCTAATGACCAAGAAAGATGCAAAGCCGAGGCTCATCAGGTGGATATTGCTACTACAGGAATTTGACTTGGAGATAATGGATAAAAAAGGCTCAGAAAATCTAGTAGCGGACCATTTAAGTCGCATACCAATTGGGGAGGATAATGAGCCGTTGAGGGATGCATTCCCTGAAGAGCATTTATTTTCCTTAAATTCTCAATTGCCTTGGTATGCTGATTTGGTCAATTATCTAGTAACGGGTGATTTTCCTGCAAGTTGGCCAAAATCGAAGAAGGATAAATTGAAGAGTGACGCCAAGTATTTCATCTGGGACGACCCGTACCTATGGAAGAGATGTGCCGACCAAATAATGAGGAGATGTGTAAGTGAAGTGGAGTTTCAATCAATTTTAGCTTTTTGTCATACTTTTGCCTGTGGAGGTCATTTTGGACCTAAGAGAACTGCTCATAAGGTTTTAGAAAGTGGATTTTATTGGCCTTCATTGTTTAAGGATGCCTATGTGTTTTGTAAGTCATGTGATCGCTGTCAAAGGGTAGGTAATATAGCCCGTAGAGATCAAATGCCCCAAGTCCCGTTGATTTTTGTTGAAATTTTTGATGTCTGGGGTATAGATTTCATGGGGCCTTTTCCTACTTCATTTGGTTTTTTATATATTTTGCTGGCAGTTGATTATGTGTCTAAATGGGTGGAGGCTAAGGCCACTCGAACTAATGACTCGAAAGTAGTTGCAGATTTTATCAGGTCTAATATTTTTGTGCGATTTGGAATGCCTAGAGCTATTGTCAGTGATAGGGGAACGCACTTTTGCAACAAAACCATAGCTGCGTTGTTTCGCAAGTATGGTGTACTCCACAGGGTCTCAACGTCATACCACCCTCAGACCAATGGTCAAGCGGAGGTGTCAAATCGGGAGATTAAGTCCATTTTAGAGAAAATGGTGCGCCCTGATAGGAAAGACTGGAGCCAAAGGTTGGAGGACGCACTCTGGGCCTATCGGACGGCGTACAAGACTCCTATAGGGATGTCACCGTACAGGTTGGTATTTGGGAAGCCGTGTCACCTTCCAGTGGAGTTCGAGCACAAGGCTTTTTGGGCGATAAAGCAATGTAATATGAATCTAGAAGAGGCCGGTGTTCAACGGAAGTTGGATTTGCAAGAATTGGAGGAGATCCGGAACGAAGCATACGAAAACGCCTTGATTTATAAAGAGAAAAGCCGGGCATTTCATGACCAACAAATTTCAAGAAAAACATTTGAAGTTGGTCAGAAGGTCCTCCTATACCAATCAAGGCTCAAGCTATTCCCAGGTAAGCTACGTTCCCGTTGGATTGGACCTTTTATTGTTACTCACGTTTTTCCATATGGTGCAGTTGAAATCCGAAGTGCTAAGACAGACAACAAATTTGTGGTGAATGGACACCGTCTCAAATATTATTACGAAGGATTTTCAGGAAGAGAGGGAGACAATAAGGCTAGACGCACCACCGTGTCCTAATCAGTGACAGTTTACCATGTCTAGCCAAAGACATTAAAGAAAGGCGCTCATTGGGAGGCAACCCAATTGTTCCTTTTAGTTGGTTGTTCAATTTCGTGTAGTAGTTTAGAAGTGTTCTCCTGGAATTCGACTGATTTTGGGTTTCAGTTTTCGTTTTTGCTGATTTATAGGTGCCCTTCAGTCATGACGTGCCCGCTCACGATTAGGAAATTCTGAAACTTCTGGGAGCTCTCTTGCCTCATGACGTGCCCGCGTGGTGACGTGCAGGAAGCTCACGATCAGAAAATTCTGAAACTTCTGGGAGCTCTCTTGCCCTCATGACGTGCCCGCGTGATGACATGCAGGAAGCTCACGATCAGGAAATTCTGAAACTTCTGGGAGCTCTCTTGCCATTGGGAGCTCTCTTGGCCTCTTGACGCGTCCGCGTCACGTTCGCGGGAAAGGTAAGGATTTGAAAGAGATTTTTTTTATTATTATTATTGTTATTGTTATTTTTATTATTATTATTATTATTTGCCCAAAAAAAAAAAAGAAAAAAACTTTCTTAACCGTAGCAATTTCTTTTATTTAAAAAAAAAAAAAAAATTTCCTTCTTTTCTTTTCTTTCTTTTCTTTCTTTCTTCTTCTTTCTTTCTTCTTTCTCTTTTCTTTCTTCCTTCTTCCCTGCTCCCTCTCTGTCGTCCGAATCACTTCACCCGCCGCCCGCCGCACGCTCCACCAGATCTGCTCAGCCGCGCGCGACCCCATCGCCGCACGCCAGAGCGCGGCTCTCCTTCGCGCACCGCGACCCCAGCGCTCCACCAGAGCGCCGCCATCGTCGCCAGCCGCAGCCCATCTTGCGCGCTCCACCGCCATCTTGCGCGCCGCAGCAGCTGCTGAAGCCCCCACTGTCGCGCGCACCGTCGCGTCCTGCCTCGCGCCGCCAGCAGCGCCTCTGTTTTCGCTCGCCGCTGCTGATCTACCTCTGCCTCACATCCGCTTCACCCACTTCACCCGCCACCAACGAGCAGCCGTTGCTCACTCACGGCCACCGCCGAAACTCCTCACGCGATTCCGGCACACCTGGCACCCACCACTGTCTCATTTCGTCTAGCTACCATCTACGGTGGAGGTAATTCGCCGTTGCCACCCAATTTCTTAATACTTATTGGTACTGCCTGGGTCATTCCATAGTTGATATTGTTGACGAGTAGAGTTTACCTTCTCAATTAGTGATTTTCCGCCAGTGGTACTGGTTGGTCTATTTTTGCTTGGAACTGCTCTTTCTCTTGGGTTGTGTTTAAATTGTGCAATTGATTGGCCAACTGGAGCCATTTGTTGGGACTTTGGGTGGGCTGAATTGTTGCGATTATTTGTTCACTTTGGAGGACATTTTGAACCTCACATTGCTTGTGGACATTGGTTGACTAGTTGTGAACTGCTGGGCATTATTTTGATAAGTCGCTGGGGTTCCTTTTGGGTTTTTAGTGAGTTATTTCTGAAATTTCTTGTTGCTTTAGAGACACTGGCCGCATGCTCTACTTGTTGAGATTGGTAGTATTTGGTTTAATTACTTGTTGAATTGCCGATTTGGAGGAGCCTTACTGTATCGGGCATTGGGCATTGCTTCTTGCTCAAACTCCTCTTTTTGTTCTTGATTGGGTTACTACTGGGCATTCTTGCTTTGTTCTGCTGAGTTTCCTTTGCTAGTTCCATTTGCTGGTTTCTATACCTGTTGGAGCTTCTGTAGCTTTGAGCTAACTGTTGAGAGACATGGTGAGACCAAAATCCTCCTCTAGGTCTAGGGCCTCTCAGTCTCAACCCCCTCCACAAGCCTCTATTCCTGTCAACTCACCTACCAACCTACCCTCCTCTTCTAGTGTTCGAACCCGTTTGGGTAGGGGTAGGGGTGCTCAGGTAGATACCCCTGCTCACTTTGGGGGGCACTTAACATTTACCAGACCCGCCGATCGGCAGAGATACGCTAAGGTCTGTGAGAGGCGTATTATACCCTGCAAGTCTTGTCACAAAATCACTATGACTGCCCTGTGTATACGTGAGGAGGTCAATCAGATGTTTACCGCCATTGGGTGGTGCCCGTATCTTGATATCTCCTGCCCTGCTTTTGTTGAGCTGATTCGGGAGTTTTACTCCACCTTTGAGTTCGAGTTGCCTACGAGATACACCGTTGAAACACCAAATGTCATTCATTTCCGTCTAATGGGTAGGGAGTTCAACTTTTCCATTACCCATTTCAATCTGGCATTTGGATTTATCACGAGAGAGTATGCTGAAACTAGGGAGTATGCGGAGAGTGCCTGTGATTACATAGAACCATTTCTCTCCCAATACCATGATGTGTGGGAGGAAATGTCAGTTGATCGACACCGCTACGACCCTTCTAGGTCTAGGAGCTCCTTTCTTAAGGATCCTACTGCCCGCTATGTTCAGCGATTCTTAGCCTACAGCTACTCAGGGCGCAAGGACAGCTCCGGTATACTCTCTCGACCTGAGTTTTTCTTCCTCTGGAGTATGAAGAACAATATCAAGGTCAACTTGGGGTGTTGGTTGGCTGCACAGTTCAAGACTGTTTTGACCAAGAAGAACAAACCTCTGATTCTTGGGTCCTACATTACCCACTTGGCGACGCAGTTGGGAGTTCTTAGTCTGGAGGACCACGACTTACATTTGGCTTTCGAGATGGAGCTCCTGGACGTGAACTGCTTAGAGAAAATGGGAGTCGTCGAGCGCCTGCCCAATGGTTTCCACCAGTTTACCCCTCCAGGCCCAGTTCGAGCTCCGGGTGCACGGCCTTCAACGCAGGCGGGGCACTCTTCATTCCCTGGGTCGGCCGAGGACACCGCTGGGCCGTCATCTTCTACGCCACCTCCACCATATGGGTCAACTGAATGGCAACAACTCTGGGAGCGGGTTCAGAATTTGGAGGCTCGAATGCTCAACGTCGACCTCAATGTAGCGGGCATAGCACAGAATTTGGCGCAATTTCTGCATCATACGGGCTTTCCTTCTCCAGCTCCACCTCGCCCACCTCTTTGACCGGATTTCAGGGAAGTGTTGCTGTCCTCTCACCCACTTTTGTTGGTTATTTGTCACATTGAGGACAATGTGTCCTATAGGTGTGGGGGGGGCTAATGGGGTGCTAGTGTTTTTAGTTTTCTTTAGTTTTTAGTTTTATTTCTAGTTGCTCATTTTCTTTCTTTCTTCTTGGTGCTTATCTCTCCTGAAAAAAAAAACAGAAAAGGAAAAGAGAAAAAAATTGATTGGATGTTGGCTCATTGACTCTAATTCTACTTTTGCCAAGTTTTTAAAATAAGTATGTATCGGGTTGATGTGGTTGGATCCAAGATATCTCCTTGGTGAATATCGGATTGCTTGGCTCTTTTGATTTCTTTGTTAACTTTTCTAGGCGTTGGGAATGACTGTTGGCATTTTAAGGTGAACTGGTCCAATATTGACTCCAGTTCTCCATGTTTGGCAATAATGAGGCGAGCTGCCCCTATGCTTAGTTGCTAGTGTTGGTATTTCGTGTTTTTGGCTTTGTTTGGCTGTGAATAATCTGGACTGTACTCCGCTATTAGTCACTACTGAGTAACCGGGGATCTGCACCTAAAAGTGTCGATTCTCGCGTCAAAAGGTGGTATTTTATATGAGTACGTGGTCGTATAGCGGTAGGAGCTAAGTAACCGGGCTCCTCCATCTAAAAATGTTGGAGTTCGCGTCAAAAGGCCCCGACGGCTAACGACTAAGTCTTTTTGTGTTAATTATTACTGCTTTCAAAAAAAAAAAAAAAAAAAAAGGAAAAAAAGAGAGATAATAATAGGGAAGCTTGCTGGTTTATGGACTTAATATGGGGACTTGTGTGAATACTTGGATCATTAGCTGATGAATGTTGCGTGCCATTCCTTTTCCTTAGATTAGTTAATTTGGAAATTGAAGGAGTTTGTGGTTTAGAGGCTAACTGGGGGGATGCTTCTCGGATTTTAATTACTAGTGCCCGATATATGATTTTTTCTTGAATATCTTGGCAATATAGGAGATTGGGCAATGGCCATCATCGAATTTTGGTGTTCGTTTACTATTCTTATGCTTGAGGACAAGCATGGGTTAGGTGTGGGGGGAATTGATAGGTTGCAATTTCAGCATTTATTTTATTATTAATTCCTCCTATTACCTGATTTGATGTGGATTAATTGCGGGATTCTACTCATTTTTAGTATTTTGCATTTATTTCAGGGAGTAGAACGAAAATATGATAACAGGTGCCAAATTGGCTGGAAAAGAATTCAGATGATTAAGCTTGTCCCAGGGGCACTTTTGGAAAAAAGATGTCACGCCCATTTTGGTAATTTTCGCAAAGGAATGACGGACGGAGGGCTTCTTTGCCTGCTGGGAGCCGCCGCAATAAGAAGAGAAAAAGAGGATCAGATGAAGGGGGCTTCTCCTTAGTTTTTTTTCCGACTGTAGCTTAGCAGCAATGCTTGACTTTTGCTTTCCCTTGGACTTACTTTTGACTCTAGCAACTTACGGATGTTAGGAAGAAAAGCAATTGTTAGCTTTTAGCTTTGAGGATTCTTCTTGATTTCTTTTCTTTTGAACCCTGCGCATGCTTTTGTGTTCATTCGATATATTGAGACGAATTGGATTTTGCCGAATTTCAAAGGACATGGCCGCTGGTTTCTTCTCAATTTCCCGTGAATTTAGTTCATCAATTATGAGCTAATTTTCCAATTCTAGCCAAGGAGCAACGAAGGCTCTGATTCGCCTAAAAATTGTGAGATCGATTTAATTTAATCTTTTCCTTTTATTTATTGGTATTCGCATATTCCCTGATTGCTATGCTTATGGTTATTTAATTAATTGGTTGTCTTGGATCCGGATGATTAATTGATTTGATAATCTATTGTCAATTGAGGTATTAAATCCGTAATTGTTTAATTACCTCAAGCAGTGACAACTGGCATGATTAGATTTGTGTCATGGGAATACGCGGGCTAATCTAAAATAACCCTGGTAGTGCGTTATTTGGTTAGAATAGGGCTCCTCTAATACGTAAGGCAATTGGGGAATTAAATTCTATGGGCGTACCTAGGATTATTTCTCAATTAGAGCAGTGATTAACGGGCGTACCTTGATCATCGACACAGTAAGGAGGGGTTGACTACCATCGCTTGTTTGGTAGTTATAACCTATTTATTGATGAACAATTGGAATTGCCTTTGCTTATCGATGATCAATTAGGTGAACCATTGCTGAAGTTATTTCTTGGCTAGATCCTTAATTATCACTTATTAGATTTTAGTAACTTGTTATTTAATTTCTAGTTGGCTATTTTACTTTTATCATTTTATTTTTAGTTGAATTGTTTAAATTGTCACTCCTGATATAAAACACCCCCTTTGTTACTGTGAATTTGGAAAGGAACAATTACTCCCAGTCCCTGTGGATTCGACCCTGTTTACTGCTATCTACAGAAATTACTTTTAGTTTGAGCAGGTTTTATTATTGCACAGGCTTCGACAACCTGTCATATCTCACTTGTAATTTCAATTTATTTTTTATCTTCATCTTCACCAGTGGAACTATGACGTACTTTGCACACAATTTGACAGCTAATTTTGCTTGATCGAAAAATTCATCCATATTGACCCATTCACCATTAGATCCTCCATATTTCCTTGGATAATAATAATTCACATTGTCTTCAATAGGGGTGAGCAAACGGTACATATTCGGTAATTCGGGTATATGAATTCAGTAAATTCGATTATTAGACTTGCAGAAATTTAAACAGCTTTCAAATTCGAATTGGAGATATCCGAATTCATTTCAATTCCGAATTTGAATTCTACTGAATCCTTTAATTGCAATTTCCAGCCTAATTAAACCCTATTATCAAGTTTAATAGCTACGCTGCTATTGTAATCAATCTAATTACAATCTTATAGGCTACAACACCAAATTCAAAGGAAATCAACATCCAAATTATTACACACATTACAAATGCCACAATTCATCAACTGGAAATCTAGAATGCCAATAAACAATACAACTATAAGTTAGTAATATTAGTTACAAACTTACAAATTACAATGATTAGTGATAAGTGATATTAGATACAAACTTATAATTTACAATAATTAGTGATAAGTTACTAAGTTACAAACTTATAATTTATTTCAAATAAAAAAAAAACTTATTTACTTACTTATGTTATTGTGTAGTTGTATACACAATGTCACTTATTTACTTATAAATTACAAAGTATGTAATACATTATACTTACATTTATTCTTATTTCTTATATAGCTTTTTTTGGAAAAATATGCAAATCACTCAATTTGCTTTTAATAGTGAAAGCCAATACACTAATACATTGATTTGCAATTCATATGCATTCACTTAGACTGCTTAGTTGTCTTGTCTATGCTTAAAGCCTTAAGATTAGTGAATAGAGAATATAAATTTTTATGTTAAATATGTAATGTAATTTTAGAACATACTAATACTTGCAAGTTACAAGCTATGTATTCAAATATCAATAATTTGAACATGAATGATATACCAAATTTCCAATATCTAAATTCTAATTACTTATTATGTTTATTGTTTAATATTTAGTATTATACCTCTACTTATTAATTATTATCTAATTCTACTCATGTATAACATAATAAATATTATAGTTATGTTATATATTGTTGTATATTTGTATTATTACAGTCATATAACAATTAAAATACTAAAATAGTATATTGTACATCATTATATATTATTATTATCATAAGTACATGATAATACCATATACTAACTATTATTAATAGCATTTACCTATATAATATAATAATATATTAGTAGTATATACTAATACTAAATAGCATTTATCTATACATTATATAATTTTATAAACTAATTTGGTATTCGAATGTGGTAATACGGTACCCTATTTCATTTTACCAAATTTGAATTCGAAATCGATTATTACCAAATTCATAATCTCATTACCTATTTTATACCATATTAGAATTCGGTGAATTCAGTAAATACTGCTTTTGTACCAAATTATCAAGTATCCGATTTCAAATTACTAAATTGAATTTGAATTTGGGTATGAATTCGGTATGTACCGAATTTGCTCACCCCTAGTCTTCAAGCAATAAATCATGCCTTTCTTGTTGCAAACAATTTCCAATTCCATAATTGCCAATGGAATCATCCACCCCACAATTGCCAACAATTTCTTTTATACCCTCATCCACAATCAAATTAATGCACTCATTGACAAATTCTTCCTCATCAATCACCCCAAATAAAGTATGCAAATCATAATTTTCAGCCACATCAAAAGTTTCAAGAGTCTCTTTATCAATAAACATATCTTTTTTCAAATTAACTTCCTATGTCAAGCCAAGTTTTGACTTGCGAGTATACTCATAATCATATTCCATCAAAATAAAACAGCGATTTGACCAAAAATATTCAGGCATTTCCAAATCAATAAAGAGTCTCGTATAATATTCTTTGACCATGGATTTCTGCATAATCCTAAAAAGAACTTTCCCTTCCTTTTCTTGTGCTCTTTTGGCAAATGATAGAAAGAATTTATTTTAAGAATGTAACCGAAACTACACCTTGTGAGGTATTTCTCCATTATTTTCTCTCATTGTCGTCTTTCTTCAATAGTACTCAATGTGTGAAAATTTTTTAATTTTTCACCATTGACAAATTCTTTCTACATGGCAACTTAAAACAATTTACGTACATTCCCAATTTTTTTCCTTCCCTTCTTGAATTTCTAGGCCTTCCTAGTTTTCAGTTGGATCAAACGCCACTGTGACAATTAACAATCTAGCAAGATCATTTTCTAAGTCACTGTACAACAACAACAATCTTGACAAAGTCCTTTTAGACCTTTGTTCAATTGTGGTCAATTTTCCCTAATTCCAATCAATGAACGAATACTCCAAAACTAATTCTCGTGGCCCAATTTTTCAATAGACGAGTATTCTATTACAACCTCTGTACTCTTCTATGGTATAGGTTCTTCTATCACAAACTCTATAAACCCTTTAGGCATTACAAACACCCCATTATTGACAAAAATTAAACCAAGCATACTTAGAAGTTTAGTAGTTTTAGAATTATATTTTTTATTTGGTACCTAGATTAGAATTGGTGTCAAATTTGATTTAGAAAATAGGATAAGTCACGTTTTGATATTATAAATAGAATAGGATTTGGAGTTATGTATCTCTATTTAAGGATTTGGAGTCCTAAGTTTGTAGTTGATGGAAATTAGTGAATTGAAGTAGAATCTTTTGTTTCTTCATGTCCCTTTCTTATTATTTATTATTTGTAAGATTATAATGTTACTTTCGTTGCGTGATTTTTCCTGCTAACATTTGTTCTCAAAATGTTTTGAGGTTTGTTTTGTGAAAAACAAAAATCAAGAATCTCAAAGGAATTTGATACAACTATTGCTTTTGAGATTGTAAATTATGTGTCAACTCAAGGTTTAGGTCCCAAGAATTTTAAGTTCTAAATTAAAGTTACATTAGTACTTCAATGGATAGGTTAATACTAATTGAAGTGTCAATTAGGATAATCTATGCATACGTTGACTGTTATTTGCAATTTCAAATTAACAACAGATCATTAAGATTTGAAAACTGTGTGAAGAAAATTGGATATTAATTTAACTAAATGCTTTCAAGACTCGAAACAAATTCTTCAATGTGTTTGTCTGAGCTTCCTCCTTCACTAATCGCCTCCTTAGCCAACTCCTTCCACCTCAAAGCATTGTTTCTAAGCTCACTTGCCTTCTCCCCATGCATAACTTCTCTTATAGTTCCTTCTACTTCTTCTCTTGTTACCATTTCCCTTTCCTCACTCGCCTTAACTCGCAATCCTACCTTCCATACATCCACAATATACTTAGAATTTGTAGGTTGATCAACCCACACTGGCATGGTCACCATTGGCACACCCAAGCTCAATGCTTCAATTGTTGAATTCCAACCACAATGACTCATGAAGCATCCCACTGCCCTGTGTGACAAAACCTTTATCTGAGGGCACCAATTCACGATTAGACCTCTTTCTTGTGCCTCGGACATGAAATCTCTAGGAATTTTGCCCTCTTCAGAAGGTCGAACTACCCATAAAAAGTTAAAATTGCTATTCATCAGGCCGCATGCTATTTCCTGCATTTGATTTTCTCCAAGGTCCGAGACACTACCGAAGGATACATAAACAACTGAGCCTGTTTCCTTGGTGTCAAGCCATTTTGGGCATGCTTCGGAATCTGGTGTGAAGAAATTGACGGTGTAATCTTTGTCATCTTTCAATCGCTTGTCAGTGTACATGGATGGAGTACAAGGGCCTATGGTCTTGATTGGATACCGTTCTGTCAACCAGGTCACTACCTAGTTGAGATTAAGCAACAACATTGTAATATTTCCCAAACAGCAAAATTTAATCAAGCCCACCCCCAAAAGACAATTAAAAAAATTGAAGCATGATTTTATGAAAAGGTTATCTATGCCTATTCTATTGAAATGCATGAAAGATTTACATGTAGACTTCTTTAATATGAGCTATACTTTTAAGCTCGGATCTGTGAGTGAACCGAATTAGGTCCCTGTTCAATCCAGGGTTAAAGATCTAATTTTTTTTATTATTTTAATACTAAGTAAAATATATAAAATGAAAAAGAAAGAAAAAGTGGAAACTAGTTCAACCATTTCTTGACCTGAATTGACTAGTTCGCGGTTCATCGGTTCAAACTGGCCAATTTGGTCCAGTCTGATTTTTGAAACGGTGACATAAGTTGTTTGTTTCTTAATTTATTAACTTTATTTTTTTATGAGCAATAACTAACTAGAAATTGTACAATGTGATGTATGCTATGAACAAGCTAAACAGATCTTATGGTCTACCAATCACCAAATTCCAAGGATGAGCAGAATTGACACTAACCATGATTCAGAAAGTATTGCCAACATGTAATTTAATTTAAACAGTGTCAAATAAAATGTTGCTAATGGGTGAACTTCCAAATTCCAATTATTTATGGAATGAGAACTCTACCTCATTTTCTAGCTTGTCAAAAGAGTTGAACAAGAGCCAATCTGATTTCTCCAGGTTTATATTCTGACTGAGGACAACATCCAAAACACCTGGGTATGGACCTGGATTAGAAACGAAAGAAGGCAGATCATTCGACTCCAGTTGTGGCATTGAAGGAAGCAATATGGTAGATGTCTCTAGAGGAACTTTCAACGTTCCTCGATGAATATTGCAGAAACAGCGCAAGCCTGAGTGAAAAACGCAGCCCCTTTGAGGCCTAGTTGTCCCTGCACTATCTCCAAAATCCATGGCATCATTGAATCATACAGAACTATATTCACAGGATGACCAGAACTCGCCTTTTCCTTGACGAGCTTGGCCAAATTATCTGAAACTGCGATTTTAATCCATTTCAAGAAGGCAGCGGCTTTCTCCGAATCGTTTGATCCCTCAGCTTCAATGTTATCATCGTCTAGAATATACTCGATCTGGATCGATTCAAACTGATTTTGCACTGATATACGTGCTGAGGTGATAGTGACTAGCGTGATTCTAACACCCTTTGAGGTTAAACGCTTGCATAGTTGCAGCATCGGATTGAGGTGGCCTTGTAGAGGGAAAGGGATGGCCAGAACATGAATTCTACATCCAATTTCATCCATGTGTTCCCCGTTCTGTTCCTTCTTGGATTCTGAGCTAGCAATTTTCGCTGAATTGGATAGGTAATCAAAGGATAATACTATAAAGAAAAAAGGTAGAAGAGGAACAAGAAAGAGTCCGATCTCCTCGACATACGAAGGATAAAGATCCAGATTTAGATTAATTGATGTCTCTTTAGATGGTTTTTAAGATGAAATTTAGATAAAGAATTTGAGGTTGGAGTTCCAAAAAGTGTCTTTGGCTTAATTTCTCCAATGAATATTATAATGCCTGGCCAAAAACATTTTTAATGATTTTTGACCAAAAGGCAATGCAAGGAGCTAGGCCAACTGTGTTCTGTGCGTGGATGAAATAATGCATTACATTTGGAAATCACAACAAACGCCCTCTTAAAAATTTGTTCATCATCTATTGCCCAATACTTATATTTGGTAAATGAAAAAAGTTAATTAAATATTCTATTATAATATCAACAATTATATGTCATTGAGTTGATTGAATAATATTTTTCGTTTTCTTTTTTTGTTGGCATTTCAACCAATTGTCAATTAAGTTTCAATTGAAATAAAGATTTTATAATTGTTTAAATTATTCAATAAAATTATCAATGTCAGATGAACGTAAATATAAATACATTAAATTGCATTACTAAAACATTTGATTTAATATGAAGGAAAGACAAGAAGAAAAGCAAGAAATATTGTAAAAATTCACATGAGTCATTCATATTGGTAATCACCTTTACTTGTTAATGCAATCCAATGCTTAGCCATAACTGATTGAAACTCAGATCCACAAGTCATGCAATGATTTGTGTTATATTGTTTAGAATTAAAGTTGCTATATACTCAAATTAAAATTCTCTTTTTCTCACTAATTTTTTTTTTTATATATGATTCATTTGTTGTCATTTGTTTATAACTAATTTAACGAATAGATGCTCTTTAGGCTAAATGCTAGTGTTTTGACAATGTGGAGTACTTTTAAGGATTTTTATGAGATTTGAGAACACATTTTTTGTGCATTTAATCTAATTCGCATTTTATTTCATTTGAAATATAATTATTTAAAACATAAGGAACCATATTGATCAAATTTTCATATATTAGGGGCCAAAATATACAAAGTCAAAATTTTTGACTAATTCTAGTTTGATTTTGACCATTAGATATTTTAGTTTTCTTTTAGTTGTCCTAAATTTGTCTAAAATAAAAAATTTTGGGACCATATCTATTGTCCCAATATCAAAGACTAGTTTAACTCATAAACTAAATATTGGAGGACCAAAATTGCACATCTCCCTTTATTTCAATCTATGTTTAAATTTCCAACCTTTCCTTTTATATTTACGGTTCAATTATTTCAAATATCAAAATCAATTAAAAAAGAAAACCTACCACAACATTTGCTTTGACATGTACAAAATTTCCTAACTAATGTTAAAAATTTCATTCATTTTCCGTTACACCAATCTCACCTACATTTTCGTGCCTTTTTTCACCTTATTTTGACATTCACTTTTTAGGTCTTCCCCTTTCATTGGACCTGCACCTCGGCTGGAGTGTTCACAAAATATTTTCAAGTATTAGGCATTAAATGACAAACGAATTTTTAAGAGAGTTTTTATTGTGATTTTAAAATGTATTGCATTATTTCATCCACGCATAGCCTGGCTCTCTCCGGTGCCCGATACATCATTTTGTTTTTTGTTCATCTTTGCGCATCCCCAGAGAACACAGCTGGCCTCCTACGTTTGCTTCTGCCCACTGTGGGCTTAAAGGGTACTTTCCACCGTTGACGTGACCATGGTTTTGGCCACGGTGCAGTTTTGCGAGTTACAATGCTAAGAGTCAGGAATCTAGACAAATAAGTCACATGCTTCAGTATGTAACGAATATACGAGTTTGTTGACAAATACACGTACAAAACCGACAAGCTTGTTGACATTTTTATATTTTGGCATGTACTATGAGTTTGTAGTTTGTACACATGGAAAATTCTTTGATTAGGTGCATTTCAACCTACTCAGCAAAGTTTGATTGCATCTCCATTATCTATTGGCCCAACTAAAATCATTGGTTAGGCTGATTAGCTCCCACACCAATCAACTATAATCATGATCAACTTTTTTTTTTTTTTTGGCTAACCCCAGAGGGGGAGGACGCCACTCCTCAATTTATTTCAAAAAGAAAAAGGTTC
This sequence comes from Coffea eugenioides, assembly GCF_003713205.1. Lineage (NCBI taxonomy): Eukaryota > Viridiplantae > Streptophyta > Magnoliopsida > Gentianales > Rubiaceae > Coffea > Coffea eugenioides. The sequence goes on from NC_040037.1 coordinate 39,375,988, forward strand.
AATTATAGAGAGCTGAAGGAAAGCACCCAACATTGCGGACACTAACAACGCCTAATAAAAGGAAAGGAACGAGCGTTAAGAATTAATGCCACCTTAGTTCTACGTGGAAGAGAGGAAATGAAGCAAAGGACTTGTTAGACCCTAACTGAGCCGTAGCTAGCGAATTTGCAGCTGAGTTAAGGTTGTGTTTGGATTGCATTTTCCGTCATTTTTCATGGAAAAATTACTGTAGCGATTTGATATATGTAAGGGAAAAATGTGATAACGGAAAACGACAATATTTTCCCCTTACTTGTTTCTGTCGGAAAATATTGTCGTTTTCCGTTATCACATTTCCCTATCATCTTTTTCCCTCACATATATCAAATCGCTACAGTAAGTTTCGCGAAAAATATGCACCAATGCTATCCCCAACTCTTGTATCAAAATACGAACAGCTCATAGAATATTACGTATGTATCTGAAGAAACTAGCGAAACCAAAGACAGCAAGTCCATCTATACTATGAATTGCGTGAAACCCTTATGTTGGCAAAACTGTAAACCCCACCAAAGAGCTAGAGCCTCTAGCATAAGTACATTTGCTTCCCCAAACTCCTTGTAAAAGGCAAAGACTAGTTTACCCTTATGATCTCACAGATTTCCACCGCCAAACGCCCCAGAAGAAGAAACACTCGCATCTGTATTCAGCTTAATAACATTGACAGGTGGTGGTGCCCAGGCGACAACCATCAAATGGCGCTTGCTACCACACGTTCGAGCCAACACGCTCCATGGATGATCCCGATCCCCTCTAAAGTGTATCTCTCGAAGCAGCCTAGATGCTCCCAATTGCTTAATGAACCACTCTACTTGCTCAATCACCTCGGAATCCAAAAATGATACACCTTGAAATAGATTGATTCCGGCCTTTCCAAATAAACTAAAGAATGAGTAGAGGAACCACTACTCGAACATGACCCGAAGAGACAGAATTACGTGAGGAGAACCACTTTACTAACATCGATGAAACACCCGTACTCCTTAGGTTCAATAATGCAAACTGTCGAGCAAAGAAAGACCATATTGCTGTCGTCAAGGGGCCCTCCACAAAGAAATGGTCAATCGATTCGATCTCCTTACAACAGCAGCAACATCTAGATGCCAACCTGACACCTCTCCCTTGAATTAATGTATCCACAGGAAGCCATCAATGCACAAGTCGCCAGGCAAAGAAGGAGATCTTTAACAGGGTAATAGCACACAAAATTGTCAACCAATAATAAGCTCCTCTTCTGGTGAATCTCCTCCCAGGCTGATGACATAGAGAATTCCCCAGAAGGAGAAAGAGCGCACACCATTCGGTCCTCCTGATGCCTTGAAAAAGGAATTTTTAGAACATGAGCAACCTGGGATGGAGATAGCCAACACCAAAGCCATTGTTCATTCCAACCTTGAGAGTCATGGAACTCCCCCACGAGCATATGGGGAGTTGCCGCACCCCTTATAAGCTTAATCAAAGGTTGATCGAAACACCAAGCATCACACCAAAAATCAACCAACCCCTCACCTAAAGACCAATGAATTTGACTCTCCGCAACGGGGCGAATTTCCTAGAGGCGTCTCCACAGAGCGGAAGGTCTATCGAACTCCTCTAACATATTTTTGGTACATAAACTTGGACCAAACTAACTCATGCTTCCTTAGATGCCACCAGGGCTTACAGGCGAAAGCACGCGAAACATCAAAGAAGTATCGGAACACCCAACCCCCCTCCTGCTGAGGGTAACACAACTTGTCCTATGCAACCCAATAAAGCAGCTTCGACTCCCCATTTTGGTCCCATAAGAAAGAATTACAAATCATCCCCAACGACACTAAAACTGCCTTAGGAGGATGTACCACCTGTAACAAATGCGTTGGGAGGGAGCTCAACACATGCCAGATGAGGACAATTTTGCCTCCCATACTGAGCAACTTGGAACTCCAATGAAAGAGACGCTGAAGAAACTTAGAAAGAAGATCATCAAACACAATACATCTTAATCACCTCTTCATAATAGAACACCTAAATAAGTCATCGAAAAAGATTGTTGGCGAAATCCAAGGACTGAAAATACCATAGATTAATGCTCAGCCGTAGCTCGAGGAGAACAAACGAAGGAGCTCTTATTGACATTAATTTTTTGTCCTGAATAATACTAATAACTCTCCAGAAAAACACGAACAACTATTAAACAGCCTTCAAAACACCTAGTAAAGATAATAGTGTCATCAGCAAAAGCTAGATAAGGAACCTTAGCTCCAGCCGATCCATAGAACCGCTGCTCATTCTCCAGGAACAATTGGTAAAACCTCCGTCCTAAAAACTGCGCTACAAACAAAAAAAAAAGGGCTGGGGATAAAGGATTCCCTTGATGAACTCCTCTCATAGATTTGAAGGAGTCTGATGGTTCACCGTTAATCAAGATCAAAAACCACAAGTTTGCAAAAGTTTGAAATAGTAAGTCAACTACCTACTCTCATTCAAACACAACCTTGAAAGATCGTCCTTATTGGCATCAAACTCCGTTTCCCTTAATTTATAAATCTCCTCAGCAGCCTTCACCCTGGAGAAAATATTTCCAAGAACTTAACCGCCTTTGAATCGGCTTAAGCTTTTGAGCGAAGCCAACCATGCCTACTCCAGAGACCGGTTTCTTCCATTCATCCGCCACAACTCCCATGAACTGGTGATGACTACTCCAGACATTGAGGAAGCGAAAAGAAAAACTTCTTACTCTATTATCCTTGTACTTGATTAACAGAGGAGAGTGGTCTAAGCGTCCACAAGCGAAGTGTATAACTTTCATGATCGGATAGCAGTCCATCCATCAAGCATTGACTAGCGCTCGATCCAGTCGCTGCAACATGGAACCATTTGTCCAAGTAAAAGGTTTCCCTTCAAACTCCACTGACGATAACTCGCAGTTGAACATGGCTGCATTGAACTCTTTGACATTTCACATATTTACCATAGAATCGCCAACTTGTTCCTCTGCAAAAAAGACAACATTAAAGTCACCAACCGCCATCCAAGAACTAACCATATCACTTCGTAGAAGCTCCATAGCCTCCCAGAGAGGTCTCCTAACAATCCTGGTGCACTTCACATACACCCCTGACATCTCAAAGGAGAAACTAGAGCTAAATGTGACAATGGCGTGAACTAGTTGCTCGGTGTGTTCTGTAAATTCAATGCCAACCTCATCCTCCCAAAGGAACCAAAATTTTCCTTGAACAAAAGCTGTTGCCTTATCAAAATGAAGAAAGCGCTTGACAACCACCGACTGATTAACATCTGACATTGGTTCTAAATGAACCACTAAGCGAACCAAATTATCACAAACTATCTTCCTCAAATAGCAAAGGGAGTCCATGTGAGAAACCACCCCCCCCCCGCCCCGCGCGCATATATTCCAAACTAATAAGTTAATTGGATTTAACATGGGAACATAAAACATAAGAGGCTTGAGAAAATTCGTGAACCTGCACTTTAGACTTTGGAGGACTTCCGCATCTTCTTTTACCCTCAGCTGGCCGCATAGTTGCAAGGTTGTTCAACAGTGCAATATCCTTTATATTCAATCTTGACGAGGAGGGACATTTCTCCTTTAATGATTTCGATGCCTGCAATTTTTGATGCTCTCCTTGGAAAACCTTGAGCTGCTGCAAGTACTGGACTATCGAGAGAGGTTCCCAGTTGATAGAGCACATTGCAGCAGCTGGGGCAGCACTAGATCAACCTTGTCTGATGGCTTCTGCAATGGAGCAAAAGCATTATTCAACTCTAAGGCTACCTCGTCATCAGAATCTACATCAGTGAGAAAGCCCTCCAGCAGAGAGAGATGCCCATTTGCCAGTGCCGTGGTGTTCAGCTCAGGTACACTAGCGGCATCTGCATGTTGATCAAGAGAGCTCTCACGAAGCTCGTCACCTCCACCCGTCGACATCAAATTATCTTTCGACTCGTGACTAGCTTACATCGAACCTCCAACTTTCTTCCCACACATATCCTGAGCTTTAGGTATAATAGAACCTGACACCAATTGTTGACTAACGACTGCCACAGCCTAGTGTTGGTGTATTTCCAGATCAAAGCATTCTTTCTCATTTCCAGCGTCTCCAAATTTGGAAAGCTCTACTTCACGGCTAACGACTGTCACATCCTGCACCTGATGGACTGCCAGATCATTACATGTTTTTTCCTTTCCCTTATCCCCAACACTACGTATGTAGATTTGATGTAATTTTGATCCTTCTTGCTGTCCCTTACACTGAGATTTCAGTTCAGGTTTTAGGGACTGGTTCTTCCTAAAGCATTCATCCTCATGATGGCCAACTTGGGCACAGAATTGGTAGTAGGAGGGCCAATCACCTATCCATACCCTCTTCACCGGCTCTTTTGAAATAATCTCCAGAAGAACACATGCAACCAATGGACGACGCAAATCACATGTTACTGAGTCCACCCTAAGTAACCATCCCAACGTTGCAGCAAGCTTGGCAATCAGATTCTTGGCGAAGAATGGAATCGGAAGGTCAGGAAAAGACGCCCAAACTGGAACTATCAAAAGCTCCTGATTAGCCCTAAAATCAAGTGACCACTTTGACACAACCATTGGTGTATTATGAATGAACCACGTCCACCGTGAAAAAATTCTCGTATAATCCTCTTGAAGCACCGGCCTAATCAAAATGTGATTAGGGTCAAGAAGACCGACAGTGCACTCGCCTTTGAGCCCTAAGGAAACAAAAAACTTTCTAATGACCTCCATTGGTGGCCTGTTGAATGAGAAGTGCCCGACTAACATGTTTTGGAATGGTTTGGCCAGAGACAATAATTCTTGTCGGGATAGATGCAGTATCGACTTCCCTCGATACGCGGAAAGCACACCAATACCCGAGGGAGCATCTGCCAGTGCCATTCCAGCAGTAACCACCATTGCAAAACTCCTTGATAGGTTGCATTTTAGTGGGTATTTTGGGCATTATTGCACAACTAATTGATTAAATATTTTCATTATTTGGGTGGATTCTACTGATATTTTGTTTTGACGCTAATTGCAGGGATGGATGCTGAAAAGTACTTAAAATCAAAACTTAGAAGATTTGTCGCTGTGGGGTCCGATTTAGAAGCTGAAGAAACTTAATTGTAATAGATAGTATTTTATTTTATTTCGAGGGAGTCGGGTGGCAATTTGGAGCAAGTAACAATTTTCGGCTATTGAGGATGTTATTTATCTCTCGCGCGGTTTAGGTTAGGGGGTGGTTCTTTCCTTTGTTATGTTTTTCTTGGCTCTGGAAGGAGGGGAGAGCCGAAGCTCTGTAGAGAGAAATAAAGCCCCCATTGTTGACATTTTCTAGGATTGCTTTTTCATATTCTGTTGACTTGAGCAGTTGCTATTTTCTAATCTATCAATTGAATTGGGTTGACCGAAATTGGAAGACAAAAGAAGCAATTGAAAACAAAACCTCTCGTATGTCTCTTTGGTGATAAAAAGAAAGAAAGCAAAGTGCAGCCGCCATTGTGGACTTGGTGGGTTCTCTCTTTATTCGATTTTGACCAAAAAATTGGGAGACTATCCGAAGTATGCTTTAGAGGAAAATTGACAGCAATAAAAAAGCTTCCTTGCGTTTTCCTCTGGGGCTGACCGAAGCGAAGGAAAAGTGATCTGCAAACCTTCCCAAACTCCGCGCGCCGCTTGCCCTTCCTTAATGGCGGGCTAATTCTCCAATTCTAGTCAAGGGGACAACTGACGAATTGGTTCACCGATTACTGTGAGATCTAAGCCGTTGTTAATTATTTTTTCCGTTTATTGGTATTTATATACTCCCTGCTCTTAATTGTTATAGTTCTTATGTATGATTGATTAGTGCGCAATAATTAATTATTCATAGAGACTATTTTGCTAAATAGGGGTAATTGAATCCGTAATTGTTCGTTACCTCTATCCCAGTAGCAACTGGTATAATTGGGTTTATGTCAGGGGAATATATGATCTAGCTTAAATAAACTCTCGTAGCGTGTTTATTGGTTAGGATTGGGCCTTTCTAATTATTAATGCAATCTGGAAATTAAATCCTACGGTCGTACCTAGGGTTGTTTTTGGGTTAGAGAAATAGCTAACGGTCGTACCTTAGCTATCGATAAATTACGGAAGGGTTGGTCGTTTAGCGCGTGCGAGACAACTATAACCAATCTATTAGTAGATGTTGGAATTATATTTGAATCAATGATCAGTTGCATGAACCATTTCTGAAGTGTACCCTTGGCTAGAGTTTCTCTTAATTATTTCTTTTAATTAATTATTTCTTTGCATTTAATTTGTTTAGTTGGCATTTGATACCAAAACCCCCCATTAATCTTGGTTTGAAAGGAAGCAAAAATATCTTGCTAGTCCCTGAGGAGACGACACTGCTTACAACTGTCTACTAGTTAGGGAATTCAGTTAAATAATTAATTCAGGTATATAGGATTAAGCAAACTCTTCGGGAACAGGGTGAATCAAGTAACCCATTGCACACCTAGAGTCCCTGCTCCAGTACTCGAATTGATTACTGACTGTTCCAGGTGGTAGTTAGGATTTATTTATTATTATTGCACAGGTTCGGCACCTGTCAATTTTTGGCGCCGTTGCCGGGGACTGGCGTTTGAATTATTTGCTTCTTTTTGAATTCAGTTTTATTTTGTTTTATTTTATTTTTCCTTTTTCTTGGTATTTTTGCTAGTTTATGCCCCGTTCTTCTCGCACAGGTGACTTGGTATACGATCCTGAGGTCGAGAAGGCAGCGCGTAGGCGAAGGCAAGAGACCAAGAGACAAAAAGAAGGGCATTTATTTTCTGCAAACGAGCCAGTAGAAAACGAATTTAGCATGGCCAACACCCAGACATTAAGGGAGCTGGCTACCCCAGACCTGACTCATCAGCCCTTGTGCATCACGTTCCCAACTCTGGTTGAAAATACTTCGTTCGAGCTGAAATCGGGGTTGATTCAGCTCCTGCCTTCGTTCCATGGTCTTTCTGGTGAAGAACCCCACAAACATGTCAAGGAATTCGAAGTAGTTTGCTCTAGCATGAAACCTCCTGGGGTCACTGAGGAGCAAATAAGACTGAGAGCCTTCCTCTTCTCTCTCAAGGATGCAGCGAAGGATTGGCTATACTACCTACCTGCAGGTAGTATCACCACGTGGGCACAATTGAAGAAGAAATTCCTGGAGAAATTTTTCCCCGCATCCCGGGCTGCAAGTTTGAGGAAGGAGATTTGCAGCATCAAGCAGTACTCCGGGGAGTCATTGTACGATTTTTGGGAAAGGTTCAACAAGTTGTGCGCTAGATGCCCACAGCATCAGATTAGTGAACAACTGTTGATCCGGTACTTCTATGAGGGACTCCAGTCAACTGACAGGAGTATTATTGACGCTGCAAGTGGAGGAGCCCTGGCGAACAAGACGCCGAGGGAAGCGTGGGACCTTATTGAAGCCATGGCAGAAAACTCTCAGCAGTTCGGCTTCCGTGAGAGCAATCCTACCCGTAGAGTCAATGAGGCAGAGACGTCATCCATCCAGCAGCAACTGTCAGAGTTGACATCTGCTGTCAGGCAATTGGCCATGAGAGACACACCGCGAGCAAAGGTGTGTGGAATCTGTACTAGTATGGACCACTGCACGGATTCGTGCCCCATTCTGCAAGAGGACGGGGCGGAACAGGTAAATATGGCCGGAGGCGTGCCCGCGCCCCGCAGGCAGTATGACCCGTATTCCAACACATACAACCCCGGTTGGAGAGACCATCCCAATCTCAGTTATGGGAACAGGCAACAAGGTTCATTCCCGAATCGTCCACCAGGATTCCACCAGCCTTGGCAACCAAAATCTCAACCCTCATCCTCCAATTCAGGAAGCTCCTTGGAGGACCTAGTCAAGAACCTGGCCACGACTACTACCAACCTGGCCAGGACTACTACACAGCTTCAACAGGAGATCAGATCCTTGGCCGCGAATACCGCGCAGCTCCAGCAGGACACCAAAGCTGACAAGAAGGACCAAGATGTTCGAATAAGTCAACTGGCAACTGCCATCAACCGCTTGGAGTCTCACGTTTATGGGAGACTGCCATCGCAACCCGAGGTAAATCCCAGGAATATAAGTGCCATGACGCTGAGGAGTGGCAAGGAACTGGAAGGGCCTACAGTGAAAAATTCAAAAAGCAAAAGTGAGGAGGAGATAGAAAAGGAAATTGAAGAGGAAGGACGTATCCGAGAAGATCCTAAGGTAACATTCACTTCTCCACCCACTACTACATCTGACTTACCTCCTTTCCCTTCCAGGTTGGCGAAGACAAGAAAAGTAGAAAAGGAAAAGGAACTTTTGGATGTATTCAGGAAAGTAGAGATTAACATCCCCCTACTGGATGCAATCAAGCAGATACCAAAATATGCCAAATTTTTGAAGGACTTGTGCACCCACAAGAGGAAGCTAAGGGGAGATGAACGAGTGGCGGTGGGAGAAAACGTGTCAGCCATGCTCCAAAGGAAACTCCCACCAAAATGTGGAGACCCAGGTATGTTCACCATTCCCTGCAAGATAGGAGGTGCCTCGATTAGGAAGGCAATGTTGGATTTAGGGGCGTCAATCAATGTAATACCTAAAACAATTTATACGTCCCTTAATCTTGGTCCATTAAAAGGCACAGGCATTATAATCCAACTTGCAGACCGCACCAATGCTTACCCAGAAGGGTTAGTTGAAGATGTTTTGGTGCAGGTCAATGAGTTAGTTTTTCCTGCAGATTTCTATGTCCTAGACATGGGGGATGAAAGGGTACTAAATCCGTCTCCTATTTTGTTAGGTAGGCCATTTTTAAGCACTGCTAGGACGAAAATAGATGTAAATGAGGGTACTTTGTCGATGGAGTTCGATGGGGAAATTGTAAATTTTAATATTTTTGATGCGATGAAGTACCCAGATGAGTCTAACTCTGTTTATGCTTTATGTGTTGTTGAGCCCCTTGTGCAGGAAATATTTGAATTGGAGGGGGTTGATGCACTAGCAGTGGCATTAGCCAAACATCTTGAGTTGGGAGCAACTCCTGATGTGGGACTGAGCGATGAGTTATATTGTGCAGTTGGAGCACTGCATTCGCTCCCACCAATCTCCCCGAGGTATGAGCTTACGTCTGTCTTCGTACCAGAAACTCAGACGAAATTGTTGCCTTCAATTGTGCAGGCACCTGAGTTGGAGCTCAAGCCTCTTCCGAAGCACCTGAGGTATGCATTTCTCAGAGATAATGAGACGTTACCAGTCATCATATCTGCACACTTATCACCAAGGCAAGAAGACAACCTGATTCGCCTTCTTCGAGATCATAAGGAGGCGATTGGGTGGAGTGTAGCAGATATCAAAGGAATTAGCCCCTCCTTATGCATGCATCGGATCCGGCTTGAGGATGATGCAAAGCCAGTTAGACAAGGGCAACGGAGATTGAACCCACTAATGATAGAAATGGTCAAGAAGGAGATACTTAAACTCCTAGAGGTGGGGATCATCTTCGCCATCTCAGATAGTCCTTGGGTGAGCCCCGTGCAAGTAGTCCCGAAAAAGGCGGGAGTAACTGTTGAGGAGAACCAAGAGGGTGAGATGGTCCCGGTGAGAAAACCTACAGGATGGCGCCAGTGCATTAATTACCGGCGTATGAATGCTGTGACAAAGAAGGACCACTTCCCTCTATCTTTTATTGATCAGATGATAGAAATGTTAGCTGGCTGTGTCTATTACTGTTTTCTTGATGGTTTCTCTGGTTATTTTCAGATAGCGATAGCACCAGAGGATCAGGAGAAAACTACCTTCACCTGCCCTTTCGGTACATTTGCATATCGGAGGATGCCTTTCGGCCTCTGCAATGCCCCAACAACTTTTCAGAGGTGTATGGTGAGTATATTCTCCGAATACGTAGAAAAGATTATTGAGGTGTTTATGGATGATTTTAGTGTGTATGGAGATAGTTTTGATGAATGCCTTGATAATTTAGCTCTAATTTTGAAAAGATGCATTGAGACAAATTTGGTTCTGAATTGGGAAAAATGTCATTTCATGGTGGATCATGGTATTGTTTTAGGGCATGTAGTGTCGGCCAGAGGTATAGAGGTAGACAAGGCAAAAGTCGATATTATTTCTGCTTTACCTTACCCCGCAAGTGTGCGGGAGGTGCGCTCCTTTTTGGGTCATGCAGGGTTCTACAGGAGATTCATCAAAGATTTCTCCAAAATTGGAGCGCCCCTGTTCAAACTGTTGCAAAAAGATGTGGCATTTGACTTCACCAAAGAGTGCAAGGTGGCATTTGACAGGTTGAGGGAGTCATTGACATCACCACCTGTTATCCAACCTCCAGACTGGAGCCTCCCATTTGAGATAATGTGTGACGCGAGTGACTATGCAGTGGGAGCAGTGCTGGGGCAACGGATTGGCAGGGCGGCTCATGCAATCTATTATGTATCAAAGGCGTTGAATGGAGCCCAACTCAACTATTCTACAACAGAGAAAGAATTACTTGCTGTGATTTTTGCACTAGAAAAATTTAGACCATACTTGTTAGGTGCAAAAGTAATAGTTTTTTCTGATCATGCAGCCTTGAGATATTTGATGACAAAGAAGGATGCTAAACCAAGGCTTATCAGATGGATCCTGCTCCTTCAAGAGTTCAATTTGGAGATTAAAGATAAGAGTGGGGCAGAAAACTTAGTCGCTGATCATTTGAGCCGCTTGCTTGCTCATAAGGAAGAGCCACCATTGAGGGAGGCATTTCCAGAGGAGCAACTACTTGCCATTAACTCGTCTACACCCTGGTATGCTGATATAGTAAATTTCTTGGTGACTAATCAATTGCCTGCAGGGTGGCCAAAGGCTAAGAGAGACAAGTTGAAGAGTGATGCTAAGTATTACATTTGGGACGACCCGTATCTTTGGAGACAATGTTCGGATCAAGTGCTCAGGAGGTGTGTAAGTGCAGGTGAATTTCACTCCATTTTAAATTTCTATCATTCGTTTGCATGTGGAGGGCACTTTGGGCCCAAACGAACAGCTCGCAAGGTGTTGGAGAGTGGTTTTTACTGGCCTACCCTGTTTAAAGACGCTTATTTATTCTGTAAATCCTGTGATAGGTGTCAAAGGGTGGGAAATATTTTTCGTAGGGACCAAATGCTTCAAACCCCCATGTTCTTTGTTGAAATTTTTTATGTTTGGGGGATAGATTTTATGGGTCCTTTTCCCTCATCTTTTGGTTTCTTATACATTTTACTTGCTCTAGACTATGTCTCTAAATGGGTGGAAGCCAAAGCCACCCGTACTAATGATTCTAGAGTGGTTGCAGAATTCTTAAAGTCTAATATCTTTGTCCGTTTTGGAATGCCAAGAGCTGTGGTTAGTGATAGAGGGACACATTTCTGCAACAAGACTATCACTGCCTTGTTTCGAAAATACGGTGTCCTCCATAAGGTATCCACACCGTATCACCCGCAGGCAAACGGTCAGGCCGAAGTGTCAAACAGGAAAATCAAGTCGATCTTGGAGAAGATGGTGCGTCCGGACAGGAAGGATTGGAGTTTAAAACTAGAAGACGCACTATGGGCTTATCGAACCGCGTATAAGACGCCGATTGGGATGTCTCCTTATAGACTTGTCTTCGGTAAGGCTTGCCATCTTCCCGTGGAGTTCGAACACAAGGCGTTTTGAGCAGTGAAGCAGTGTAACATGGGACTAGACGAAGCAGGGGTCCAAAGGAAATTGCAGCTACAAGAGTTAGAGGAGATAAGAAATGAAGCGTATGAGAATGCCACGATCTATAAAGAAAAGAGTAAAATCTTTCATGATCAGCAGGTTTCTAGGAAAACTTTTGTAGTGGGGCAAAAGGTCCTCTTGTATCACTCAAGGCTTAAACTTTTTCCCGGTAAGTTGCGTTCTCGTTGGATTGGTCCATTTGTCGTTTCTAATGTGTTCCATTATGGTGCAGTGGAGATCCAAAGTTTAAAAACGGAGAAAAAGTTCGTGGTGAATGGCCATCGTCTCAAACCTTATTATGAGGGGTTCTCTGTTGAAGAAGTGGAAGTTAAACACCTCCAAGATCCACCTTATCATGCTTGAGGGTTCTGGCCATGTCTAGCCAAAGACGTTAAAGAAAGGCGCTACCTGGGAGGCAACCCAAGACTATTTATTTCAGTTTTCATGCATTTTTAAAGTTTTAGCTAAGTATTAGTGTCAATTGATGGTTTGATGTTTGGTGGCAGGAGATCAGTGGTTAGGCGTGCCCACGCCTGGTGGTCACGCCTGAGGAAAAGAAATTTTCGCTCAGGTTCTGCGAACTCCATAGCAGTAAGGCGTGCCCACGCCAAATGGTCACGCCTGACGGAAAAATTTTTTTCGTTCAGGATCTGCGGACTCTATGGCAGTTAGGCGTGCCCACGCCAGGTGGTCACGCCGGAGGAAAAGAAACTTTCGTTCAAGATCTGCGGACTCTATAGCAATTAGGCGTGCCCACGCCTAAGCCAGAGGTTTTAAAAAAAAAAAAAGAGGGAGAGAAAAAGGGGTGGCGAAAAGACTAAATTGCCCTTATTGAAAAAGAAGGAAAAAATCGTAGCCCTACTTCTTCTTTTCTTCCTTTTTCTTTCTTTCTTCTTTCTTCTTCCTTTTCTTTCTTTTTCACTCTTCTTCTTCCTTCTTTTCTCCTTGTCCGCCGCACCTCCACTGCCGCACGCCGCCATTGTCCGCCGCCACTCCTCACTCCACCCCATCGCCCAAGCGCGCTCGGCGCGAGCTCCAGCCTCTATCGCGCGCGGCCTCTCGGTCTGCACAGCCCACGCCGCGCGCCGCTGCCGCCCAGCGCACCTCCCTCCGCGTGACGCAGCCCTGCGCGCCGCCCCCAGCGCAGCCCAGCAACCAACAGCCGCGCCGCACGCCACATCGCGCGCCCATCAACAGCCTGCAGCGCCAATCCAGCCCCTCTCCAGGCGCAGGCTTTGCGAAACCCTCGCGCACTTCTTCTTGCTGTCCGCCGCCGCCCATCGCGCCATCGCCTCCTCCAGCGCTTGATCGAGCGCCGCCCTCGACTCGTGGCCACAGCAACCAGCAGTAGCAGGCGCGCGAGCCTCCAGCCCTAGGCCCAGCTGCAGCTGCGTACGAAGCGCAGTCATCCACAGCAAGCGCCAGCAGCGCACGCGACCCAGCTGAGCCAGCCTCCTGCAGCCCACGCGCGCGCCCTAGCTGAGCCAGCAGCACAGGATCTCCCCTACTCTCTACTTCACCCACTGCCAGCCAAAAATAAACTCCGGTGATTTCTTTTTCAAATTCCTGTCACTTAGCTGAGGCCAGATTCTTAATTTTTGTAGCAGAGGACAGATTTTAATTTCTTAGCTGAGGCCAGATTTCTTTTAATTTGTTAGCTGAGGCCAGATTGTTAAATTCATGCCGTTTGGGTGCTGTGATATGTTTGTAGCTGAATGTTGGAGAAAGTTTTTACTTTGGTGCTTGGTTAATTAGTTTTAGGGGGAATTTTGCTGAGTTTAATTAATTAGGTAATTTTTGGGGTTATTTGGTAGCATTTGGGGAAATCTTCGTGGTTTCCATGTTTAATTGGTTTTTGGGTGAAGATCTTATTATTTAGCAACTTAATTGATTTTTGGGTTGTTTAGTTTCTATTTGTGCAATTGTTGGTGTTTGGAGCTGTGTTTGGGGACCCCTTGCTTTGTTGACTAGTTACCGCTCCAGTTTACCCAACTTCACCTTAACTTTTGCCCTGCCCTTTGATCTCAAATGACAAAACCAAAAATCAAAGGCAAGAACAAGCCTTCCACTTCCACCCCTCAGCCTACGGTCCCCTTAGGGGGACCTGCCCCATCGACTGGGCCTGGAGGGCCCCGTACTCGCCTTGGGCGGAATAGGGAGGTTCATATCTCCTCTCCGGCCCATTTTGGCGGTCATTTGACCTTCACCCGGGCTGCCGACAAGGAGCGGTATGCCTCGGCTTGCACAAGGAAGATAATTCCTTGTAAATACATCCATGGCCCTACACTTGATATGTTGAACCTTAGGAATGAGGTCACGCAGCACTTGACTGACGTAGGCTGGACCCGCTATGCTTCTATCATTTTACCTGCTTTCACTGAACTGACGTGGGAATTCTATGCTACTTTTGAGTTGAATATTCCTGATGAATTTTCCGTCACCACTCCTGAGGTAGTGAGGTTTCGATTAATGGGTAGAGAGTTCACCCAATCTATAACTGAGTTTAATTTGGCTCTTGGGTTTATTGATATTCCCTACTCTCAGAGTGAGGAGTATATGCACAGTGTGTGCGAGTACTCGGAGCCGTTTTTCTCTCATTACCTTGATTATTGGAGTGGTTTGTCAGTTGACCGACAATGCTATGACCCCAGTCAGTCTAAGGCTTCTTATCTTAAGAGCGCCGCCTACCGCTATTTACATAGATTCATGGCCTATAGTTTCTCAGGTAGGAAGGATAGCTCGGGTACTCTGACTAAGCCCGAGTTCTTTTTCGTTTGGTGCATGGTCACTCGGACTAAGGTCAATTTGGGCGGCTGGTTTGCCCTCCAGCTCCGAACTGTGCTAAGTAAGAAAAATAAGCCAATAATCTTAGGCTCATTTATCACTCAGTTGGCTGTAAATCTTGGGGTTTTGGACTTAAATAACCATAATTTGCATCGTGCTTGTACTATGGAACCCCTCGATTTGGTTTGTTTGGAGAAAATGGGTCTTGTGCGACAGGTTAATGGCGTTTTCCAGTTTGCTCCCCCGGGGCCAATCTCTGTTCCTCCGAAGCGCAGCGCTTCCAAATCCACTGCCCCGGAGGCTGGTGGTCCTTCCACGGATACACCTGGACCATCCTCTTCGGCACCCCCACCATCTTCCTCCGTCGATAGCCAGCTTGCAGCTCTTCGGTTCCAGATGCAGCACATGGACACTCGTATGGATCGGATGGAGGGCCAAATGGCCGGCATGGCCCAGAATTTAGCACAATACCTCCACCACGTGGGTTTTCGCCCACCGTGCCCTCCACGACCTTAGTTCACCTCTGCCCCCCGCCGTATTAAGGGAAGTGTTGTTGTCTTTATCGCTTTACTTTCCTCTTTATCCGTTTCCATTGAGGACAATGAAAGGTTTAGGTGTGGGGGAGGGTTAATTATGCATTAGTGGTGCTTTGAGCTGTTTTATTTGCATTTTCCTTGCCTTAGTAGTTTTTTTTTTCCCTTTAAACTGTGATGAATACAATTGAGATGTGAGTATAAGCAGTAAGTTCATGCCGTGGGGTGTTCTATTTTCCTTAATATTGAATTGATTGCTGAATATGCTAGATTTGACATCAATTTGACCACTTGTGCGATTTTTGGGCCTAATTTTTCGTTTGTTTGAGTGGTTAGTGCACATGGTTTGTCATTCTAGAACTTGCTCGTTTATGCGTGTCAAGACCACATCTAAATGAGTTTAATGCATTGAAATGATAGGGCACCTAGGAATAAGCCATTTTTGGACTTTCTTAAAACCAACCCTTGGATTATTTACTATCATTAGGGAGCCAAGTTGAGCCTTAACCCCTATTCGTTCCTTGAGACCCCAACTCTTAGCCGTGAAACCTCTTTTTAGACTTTCTTTTTGAACCTCGTGTGAAAAAGTGCTTTGATTTCATTTGTACAGAGACTTTTTGGAGTATTAATTCGAAGGCATAACACATTTTATGTCTAAAAAAAATCAAAAAAAAAAGAGAGAGAGAGAGAGAAAAGAAAAAAATAGGGATGTGAAAAGAAGACAAAGTGCACGAAACCAGCAAGTAAAGTTGACTTTTAGGGTGCTGGTTGGGAGTATTGAAAAAAAAAAAAGCAAAAGAAAACGAGAGGGGAAGTAGATGAATGAAAAAGGAGAAAAGGCGAAGGGTGTGGCAAGTGCTGATTCACTTCACTTGTGTGATGGTTGAGATGCCTTTAAATTTCAAATGTGCAAGAATCTATGTAATGAACTTCTGGGCACTTTCTTTATACTTTTGTACCCTTTTGACTCCTTTTAATCCTACCTTCTCAACCTAGCCCCATTACAACCTTGCAAAATCCCTTGATTGCTGCATTTAAATTCATGAGTAAGTGGTGGAGATATGATATATGAGCAAGCTTATGGTAGTGTCATTCTATTGTGTTGATTTGAGAGCCATCTTATATACATTTCATATACGCTTTGGAGTGAATGAGTGCACCTTGAACTGTGAGCATTGTTGATTTGGTATATTCTGATTTCGATGAGGTTATCGAGGAATTTGGGATGCCGCTTTTGGTATGAACTGCTGTGATTAGCTTCGTATCTTGATTGTACTTCTGAGTTAATTATACTTGAGGGCAAGCATAGTTCAGGTGTGGGGGAGATTGATAGGTTGCATTTTAGTGGGTATTTTGGGCATTATTGCACAACTAATTGATTAAATATTTTCATTATTTGGGTGGATTCTACTGATATTTTGTTTTGACGCTAATTGCAGGGATGGACGCTGAAAAGTACTTAAAATCAAAACTTAGAAGATTTGTCGCTGTGGGGTCCGATTTAGAAGCTGAAGAAACTTAATTGTAATAGATAGTATTTTATTTTATTTCGAGGGAGTCGGGTGGCAATTTGGAGCAAGTAACAATTTTCGGCTATTGGGGATATTATTTATCTCTCGCGCGGTTTAGGTTAGGGGGGTGGTTCTTTCCTTTGTTTTGTTTTTCTTGGCTCTGGAAGGAGGGGAGAGCCGAAGCTCTGTAGAGAGAAATAAAGCCCCCATTGTTGACATTTTCTACGATTGCTTTTCATATTCTGTTGACTTGAGCAGTTGCTATTTTCTAATCTATCAATTGAATTGGGTTGACCGAAATTGGAAGACAAAAGAAGCAATTGAAAACAAAACCTCTCGTATGTCTCTTTGGTGATAAAAAGAAAGAAAGCAAAGTGCAGCCGCCATTGTGGACTTGGTGGGTTCTCTCTTTATTCGATTTTGACCAAAAAATTGGGAGACTATCCGACGTATGCTTTAGAGGAAAATTGGCAGCAATAAAAAAGCTTCCTTGCGTTTTCCTCTGGGGCTGACCGAAGCGAAGGAAAAGTGATCTGCAAACCTCCCCAAACTCCGCGCGCCGCTTGCCCTTCCTTAATGGCGGGCTAATTCTCCAATTCTAGTCAAAGGGGCAACTGACGAATTGGTTCACCGATTACTGTGAGATCTAAGCCGTTGTTAATTATTTTCTCCGTTTATTGGTATTTATATACTCCCTGCTCTTAATTGTTATAGTTCTTATGTATGATTGATTAGTGCGCAATAATTAATTATTCATAGAGACTATTTTGCTAAATAGGGGTAATTGAATCCGTAATTGTTCGTTACCTCTATCCCAGTAGCAGCTGGTATAATTGGGTTTATGTCAGGGGAATATATGATCTAACTTAAATAAACCCTCGTAGCGTGTTTATTGGTTAGGATTGGGCCTTTCTAATTATTAATGCAATCTGGAAATTAAATCCTACGGTCGTACCTAGGGTTGTTTTTGGGTTAGAGAAATAGCTAACGGTCGTACCTTAGCTATCGATAAATTAAGGAAGGGTTGGTTGTTTAGCGCGTGCGAGACAACTATAACCAATCTATTAATAAATGTTGGAATTATCTGTGATTCGATGATCAGTGCATGAACCATTTCTGAAGTATACCCTTGGCTAGAGTTTCTCTTAGTTATTTCTTTTAATTAATTATTTTCTGCATTTAATTTGTTTAGTTGGCATTTGATACCAAAACCCCCCATTAATCTTGATTTGAAAAGAAACAAAATATCTTGCTAGTCCCTGAGGAGACGACCCTGCTTACCACTGTCTACTAGTTAGGGAATTCAGTTAAATAATTAATTCAGGTATATCGGATTAAGCAAACTCTTCGGGAACAGGGTGAATCAAGTAACCCATTGCACACCTAGAGTCCCTGCTCCAGTACTCGAATTGATTACTAGCTGTTTCAGGTGGTAGTTAGGATTTATTTATTATTATTGCACAGGTTCGGCACCTGTCAATTTTTGGCGCCGTTGCCGGGGACTGGCGTCTGAATTATTTGTTTCTTTTTGAATTCAGTTTTTATTTTGTTTTATTTTATTTTTATTTTTCTTGGTACTTTTGCTAGTTTATGCCCCGTTCTTCTCGCACAGGTGACTTGGTATACGATCCTGAGGTTGAGAAGGCAGCACGTAGGCGAAGGCAAGAGACCAAGAGACAAAAAGAAGGGTACTCATTTTCTGAAAACGAGTCAATAGAAGACGAATTGAGCATGGCCAACACCCAGACATTACGGGAGCTGGCTACCCCAGAACTGACTCATCAGCCCTTGTGCATCACGTTCCCAACTCTGGCTGAGAATACCTCATTCGAGTTGAAATCGGGGTTGATTCAACTCCTACCTTCGTTCCATGGCCTTTCTGGTGAGGAACCCCACAAACATATCAAGGAATTCGAAGTGGTTTGCTCTAGCATGAAACCCCCTGCGGTCACCGAAGAGCAAATACGACTCAGGGCTTTCCCTTTCTCTCTCAAGGATGCAGCGAAGGATTGGCTATACTACCTACCTGCAGGTAGTATCACCACGTGGGCACAGTTGAAAAAGAAATTTCTGGAAAAATTTTTTCCCGCATCCCGGGTTGCGAGTCTGAGAAAGGAAATATGCAGTATCAAGCAGTACTCCGGGGAATCATTGTACGATTATTGGGAAAGGTTCAACAAGTTGTGCAAGGGATGCCCACAGCATCAGATTAGCGAACAACTGTTGATCCAGTACTTCTATGAAGGGCTCCAGTCAACTGACAGGGGTATTATTGACGCTGCGAGTGGAGGAGCCCTGGCGAACAAAACACCGAGGGAAGCATGGGACCTTATTGAAGCCATGGCAGAAAACTCTCAGCAGTTCGGCTTCCGTGAGAGCAATCCTACCCGTAGGGTAAATGAGGCAGAGACGTCATCCATCCAGCAGCAACTGTCAGAGTTGACGTCTGCAGTCAGGCAGTTGGCCATGAGAGACACACCGCGAGCAAAGGTGTGTGGAATCTGTACTAGCATGGACCACTGCACGGATTCGTGCCCCATTCTGCAAGAGGACGGGGCGGAACAGGTAAACATGGCCGGAGGCGTGCCCGCGCCCCGCAGGCAATATGACCCGTATTCCAACACATACAACCCCGGTTGGAGAGACCACCCCAATCTCAGTTACGGGAACAGGCAACAAGGTTCATTCCCGAATCGTCCACCAGGATTCCACCAGCCTTGGCAACCAAAATCTCAACCCTCATCCTCCAATACAGGAAGCTCTTTGGAGGACCTAGTCAAGAACCTGGCCACGACTACTACCAACCTGGCCACGACTACTACACAGCTTCAACAGGAGATCAGATCCTTGGCCGCGAAAATCGAGCAGCTCCAGCAGGACACCAAAGCTGACAAGAAAGACCAAGATGTTCGAATAAGTCAACTGGCAACTGCCATCAACCGCTTGGAATCTCACGTTTATGGGAAACTGCCATCGCAACCCGAGGTAAATCCCAGGAATGTAAGTGCCATGACGCTGAGGAGTGGCAAGGAGCTGGAAGAACCAAAAGTGAAAAATTCAAAAAGCAAAAGCGAGGAGGAGATAGAAAAGGAAATTGAGGAGGAAGGACGTGTTCGTGAAGATCCTAAGGTATCCTCCACCTCTCCACTCACTATCAGCTCTAACTTACCCCCTTTTCCTTGCAGGTTGGAAAAGACAAGGAAAGTAGAGAGGGAAAAGGAACTTTTGGATGTATTCAGAAAAGTAGAGATTAACATCCCCCTACTGGATGCAATCAAGCAAATACCGAAATATGCCAAATTTCTGAAGGACCTGTGCACCCACAAGAGGAAGCTAAGGGGAGATGAACGAGTGGCGGTGGGAGAAAACGTGTCAGCTATACTCCAGAGGAAGCTCCCACCAAAATGTGGAGACCCAGGTATGTTCACCATTCCCTGCAAGATAGGAGGTACTCCAATTAGGAAAGCAATGTTGGATTTGGGGGCGTCAATTAATGTTATGCCCAAGACAATCTATGCATCTCTAAATCTTGGCCCGTTAAAAGGCACAGGCATTATAATCCAACTTGCAGACCGTACCAATGCTTACCCGGAAGGGTTAGTTGAAGATGTTTTGGTACAGGTCAATGAGTTAGTTTTTCCTGCAGATTTCTATGTCCTAGACATGGGGGATGAAAGGGCACTAAATCCGTCTCCTATTCTGT
The DNA here is from genome assembly GCF_003713205.1 of Coffea eugenioides. Classification (NCBI taxonomy): domain Eukaryota; kingdom Viridiplantae; phylum Streptophyta; class Magnoliopsida; order Gentianales; family Rubiaceae; genus Coffea; species Coffea eugenioides. The sequence goes on from NC_040037.1 coordinate 39,396,311, forward strand.
TAGGTAGGCCATTTTTAAGCACTGCTAGGACGAAAATAGATGTAAATGAGGGTACCTTGTCGATGGAGTTTGATGGGAAAATTGTAAATTTTAATATTTTTGAGGCGATGAAGTACCCAGATGAGACTAACTCTGTTTATGCTTTAAGTGTTGTTGAGCCCCTTGTACAGGAAATATTCGAATTGGATGGGGTTGATGCACTGGCAGTGGCATTGACCAAACATCTTGAGTTGGGAGCAACTCTTGATGTAGAAATAAATGATGAGCTAGACCACGCTGTTGGAGCACTGCATTCGCTCCCACCAATTTCCCCAAGGTATGAGCTTACTTCTGTTTTTGTACCAGAAACTCAGGCAAAATTGTTGCCTTCTATTGTGCAGGCGCCTGAGTTGGAGCTCAAACCTCTCCCAAAGCATTTGAAGTATGCTTTTCTCGGAGACAATGAGACACTGCCAGTCATCATATCTGCACACCTGTCACCAGGGCAAGAAGATAGACTAATTCGCCTTCTTCGAGATCATAAGGAGGCGATTGGGTGGAGTGTAGCAGATATCAAAGGAATTAGCCCCTCCTTATGCATGCATCGAATCCGGCTTGAAGATGATGCAAAGCCAGTTAGACAAGGGCAACGGAGATTGAACCCACTGATGATGGAAGTGGTCAAGAAGGAGATACTTAAACTCCTAGAAGTTGGAATAATTTTCGCCATCTCAGATAGTC
>NC_040037.1:39404961-39422868 GCF_003713205.1 Coffea eugenioides
CATTTCACATATTTACCATAGAATCGCCAACTTGTTCCTCTGCAAAAAAGACAACATTAAAGTCACCAACCGCCATCCAAGAACTAACCATATCACTTCGTAGAAGCTCCATAGCCTCCCAGAGAGGTCTCCTAACAATCCTGGTGCACTTCACATACACCCCTGACATCTCAAAGGAGAAACTAGAGCTAAATGTGACAATGGCGTGAACTAGTTGCTCGGTGTGTTCTGTAAATTCAATGCCAACCTCATCCTCCCAAAGGAACCAAAATTTTCCTTGAACAAAAGCTGTTGCCTTATCAAAATGAAGAAAGCGCTTGACAACCACCGACTGATTAACATCTGACATTGGTTCTAAATGAACCACTAAGCGAACCAAATTATCACAAACTATCTTCCTCAAATAGCAAAGGGAGTCCATGTGAGAAACCACCCCCCCCCCGCGCATATATTCCAAACTAATAAGTTAATTGGATTTAACGTGGAACATAAAACATAAGAGGCTTGAGAAAATTCGTGAACCTGCACTTTAGACTTTGGAGGACTTCTGCATCTTCCTTTACCCTTAGCTGGCCGCATAGTTGCAAGGTTGTTCAACAGTGCAATATCCTTTATATTCAATCTTGACGAGGTGGGACATTTCTCCTCTAATGATTTCAATGCCTGCAATTTTTTATGCTCTCCTTGGAAAACCTTGAGCTGCTGCAAGTACTGGACTATCGAGAGAGGTTCCCAGTTGATAGAGCACATTGCAGCAGCTGGGGCAGCACTAGATCAACCTTGTCTGATGGCTTCTGCAATGGAGCAAAAGCAGCACTAGATCAACCTTGTCTGATGGCTTCTGCAATGGAGCAAAAGCATTATTCAACTCTAAGGCTACCTCGTCATCAGAATCTACATCAGTGAGAAAGCCCTGCAGCAGAGAGAGATGCCCATTTGCCAGTGCCGTGGTGTTCAGCTCAGGTACACCAGCGGCATCTGCATGTTGATCAAGAGAGCTCTCACGAAGCTCGTCACCTCCACCCGTCGACATCAAATTATCTTTCGACTCGTGACTAGCTTACATCGAACCTCTAACTTTCTTCCCACACATATCCTGAGCTTTAGGTATAATAGAACCTGACACCAATTGTTGACTAACGACTGCCACAGCCTAGTGTTGGTGTATTTCCAGATCAAAGCATTCTTTCTCATTTCCAGTGTCTCCAAATTTGGAAAGCTCTACTTCACGGCTAACGACTGTCACATCCTGCACCTGATGGACTGCCAGATCATTACATGTTTTTTCCTTTCCCTTATCCCCAACTCTACGTATGTAGATTTGATGTAATTTTGATCCTTCTTGCTGTCCCTTACACTGAGATTTCAGTTCAGGTTTTAGGGACTGGTTCTTCCTAAAGCATTCATCCTCATGATGGCCAACTTGGGCACAGAATTGGTAGTAGGAGGGCCAATTTTCAAACTCCATGCTTTGCCAAAAACAAAAATCCTCATCACCTATCCATACCCTCTTCACCGGCTCTTTTGAAACAACCTCCAGAAGAACACATGCAACCAATGGACGACGCAAATCACATGTTACTGAGTCCACCCTAAGTAACCATCCCAACGTTGCAGCAAGCTTGGCAATCAGATTCTTGGCGAAGAATGGAATCGGAAGGTCAGGAAAAGACGCCCAAATTGGAACTATCAAAAGCTCCTGATTAGCCCTAAAATCAAGTGACCACTTTGACACAACCATTGGTGTATTATGAATGAACCACGTCCACCGTGAAAAAATTCTCGTATAATCGTCTTGAAGCACCGGCCTAATCAAAATGTGATTAGGGTCAAGAAGACCGACAGTGCACTCGCCTTTGAGCCCTAAGGAAACAAAAAACTTTCTAATGACCTCCATTGGTGGCCTGTTGAATGAGAAGTGCCCGACTAACATGTTTTGGAATGGTTTGGCCAGAGACAATAATTCTTGTCGGGATAGATGCAGTATCGACTTCCCTCGATACGCTGAAAGCACACCAATACCCGAGGGAGCATCTGCCAGTGCCATTCCAGCAGTAACCACCATTACAAAACTCCTCCCCGAGGGAAGAGGATCTCCACCGCCAAAAGGGTCCGATGGCCTTGGAGTTGCCATTCACAAAGAAACCTTAATTCTCCCTATCTCTTTTCTTTAGTGTTTATTCTAATTCTCCTCACAAAGAAACCCTAATTCTCCCTATCTCTTTTCCATATCAACTTTGTAATGCTTAATGTCACAAACTAAGATTAGTATTATCATTAACATTATCATTACTATATAAAAAGTAACACGAGTCTTGGTACTTTGGAATGCAAGTGTAAACATGATTATAATCTTTGTTTCTATTATTTCCATTATGCCCTTATTAGTTGATGAATGAAGTTTCATATTATGCTCTTTTTGATTTATTATGATAATTAAAGTTCATTACATCATATCTATTGATTTACAAGAACATAATGATTCATTATTATTAGAGCAAATTACTCGAATAGCCACGAAACTTTTTGAATGGTTAAGATTTAGCCACCGAATTATTAATAATATAATTTTACCCACTAATCTATCAAAAGAGTGAATTTTGAAGCATTCCGTTTGATTCCACCCTTAACTCTGTCAAATTTAAGGGTTTGCATGATTCATGTGACATACTATTAATAGTTAGATTTGACAAAGTTAATGATAAAATCAGACGAAATGACCCAAAATTTACACTTTCAATATTTTATAGGTAAAGGCATACTATTAATAGTTAAATGACCAAAATTTGGCTATTTAAAAAATTTAATGACTACTAGGTAATTTGCTCTTATTATTATTACTATGTAAAAAGTACCATGAATTTTGGTACTTTGGAGTGTAAGTGTAAGTATTATTGTGATCTTAACTTTTATTATTCAATTATACCATTATTAATTGATGATTAAGATTTCATATTATTCTCTTTTTAGTTTTTAATTTATTATTATGATTAAAATTAAGTATATCGTTGATAGAACGGTTATTTGGCGTATTTTGCACTACTATCTTGTCCTAATTTTGGCTATTCACGGTACTAAGAATTGGAATTTCACTCATATTCGATATTTGTGTGAATTGTAGGTGGTAGGCATGAAAAATGATCTCGTGGGGTGAATTTCCAGAAGATTTACCGTTCCAAGGCGTGGTCACGCCTTAGAAGGTGGACGAAACCGAAAGACGGACCGTGGTCCACGTGAACCCGGAGCGTGGGATCAGAACTCTGGAGACAACACTAGGCTTTGCACCAGACGTTTCCTTCTTTGACTCTTCTTGGACGGCGGCTATAAAAAGAAAAGGACAAAGCAAGATTGGGGGGCATCTACTTTTTAGACTTAGTTTTCTTTTCCAAGGTTTGTCCGCGGTCAGACGCTTTTGACTGGGGTTTGTGGCTTTCTTCAGCCGCAACTTAGACTAGCTTAGGAGTGGACCTTTTCAATCTTTTGCTGTAAACGCCTTTGACGTTCGCTTTTGATTTGCTGCAATTTTCCATCGCTGTTATCCCTTTTCTTGACTCTGCTCCAGGAGCGACCGAGTATAAGAAAATGAACCAAGGGAATTTCCCATTTGTTCCTTAGTTAATTCGCATCGCTCCGCTCCTTGGAATTAATTGTTTGGATGTTTGCGTGGATGAAATCAATTAAATCGCGTGAGCTTGACATGATGAGGAGCGGCTAATTTTCTCCTCTGCCCAAAGGGTGACGCGAGGGCGCGGTCCATCACACCTGTGAGATCTAATCAATCTTTCATTATTTCTTCCAATTTATTACTATTCGTGCATTTCCTGAATTAACTGTTCATGGGTATTTGATTAATTGAATATCAACGGCCGGGTATTTGATTCAATTTAATAGCCTACTGCCACGTTAATTAAATAGAATCCGTAATTGTTCATTTAGTTGACACCCCGTGGCAACCACCATAATTGGCTTTATGATGGGGAAATGCAAGATCTAATTTAAATAAACCCTCTTAGCGTGTTTATTGGTTAGGGTTGGGTTCTTCTAGCTTTAATGCAATTGGGTAATTAAATTCCTACGGTCGTACCTAGGGTTGTTATCCGGTTAGAGAAGCAGTCAATGGTCGTACCTTGACTGTCGAAAAAGTAAGGAAGAGCTGGTTGTCAGAGCTTATTGATGGCTATAACCAATCTAGTGATAAATGGATGAAATATCTTTGCATCGATGATCATTTAATTGGACCGTGCCTGAGCAGTTGATCCTTTGGGTGGAATTTTGTTAATTGCTATTTTTAGTGAATTGTGCTTTGTGAGTTAGTTTTGAATTTTGTTTGTTTTATTTTTTTATTTTCATTTGCCTCCCATTGAAAATCCCCCAATTTCGTTCTACTAATTTGGAAAGAGATAATTTCCTACCTGCTCCCTGTGGAATCGACCCTACTTGCCATTGTACGCAGAAATTAGTATTTTTATAGACAAACCCGGTATATCGGATCAAGCAAACTCTTCGGGAACAGGGTGAATCAAGTAACCCATTGCACACCTAGGGTCCCTGCTCCAGTACTTGGATTTGTTCTATAACTATTTAATTGATGTGGTAATTAGGACTTTTTAGTAATTATTATTGCACAAGTTCGGCACCTGTCAATTTTTGGCACCGTTGCCGGGGAGCTGGCGTTTGGATTATTTGTTTCTTTTCAAATTCAGTTTTTATTTTTATTTTTATTTTATTCTATTCTTCTTGGTACTTTTGCTAGTTTATGCCCCGTTCTTCTCGCACAGGTGAATTAGTATACGATCCTGAGGTTGAGAAGGCAGCGCGTAGGCGGAGGCAAGAGACCAAGAGGCAAAAAGAAGGACACTTATTTGCTGCAAACGAGTCAGCGGAAGACGAAGTAAGCATGGCCAACAACCAAACATTGAGGGAGCTGGCTGCCCCGGAGCTGACTCACCAGCCCTTATGCATCACATTCCCGGCTTTGGCTGAGAATACCGCTTTCGAACTGAAGTCGGGGTTGATTCAACTCTTACCCTCTTTCCATGGTCTCTCTGGCGAAGAACCCCACAAGCACGTAAAGGAGTTCGAGGTGGTTTGCTCTAGTATGAAACCTCCTGGGGTCACTGAAGAGCAAATTAGACTGAGAGCCTTCCCGTTCTCTCTCAAAGATGCAGCTAAAGATTGGCTGTACTACCTACCAGCAGGTAGTATTACCACATGGGCGCAGCTGAAAAAGAAATTCTTGGAAAAATTCTTCCCTGCATCCCGGGCTGCAAGTTTGAGGAAGGAGATCTGCGGCATTAAACAATACCCCGGTGAGTCCTTGTACGAATACTGGGAAAGGTTTAACAAGTTGTGCACTAGATGCCCGCTGCATCAAATTAGTGAGCAACTGTTAATCCAATACTTCTACGAAGGGCTCCAATCAATCGATAGGAGTATCATCGACGCTGCAAGTGGGGAAGCACTGGCAAACAAGACACCAAGGGAAGCGTGGGAGCTCATCGAAGCCATGGCAGAGAACTCCCAGCAATTTGGCTTCCGTGATAGCAACCCTCCCCGTAGAGTCAACGAGGTAGAGACTTCATCCTTATAGCAGCAACTGTCAGAATTGACGTCAGTTGTTAGGCAATTAGCCATGAGAGACGCGCCGCGAGTGAAGGTGTGTGGAATATGCACTAGCATGGACCATTGCACAGACTCGTGCCCCATTTTGCAAGAGGACGGGGCGGAACAGGTAAACATGGCCGGAGGCGTGCCCGCGCCCCGCAGGCAGTACGACCCATACTCCAATACGTACAATCCAGGCTGAAGGGACCATCCCAATCTCAGTTATGGGAACAGGCAACAAAATGCATTTCCAAATCGTCCACCAGGATTCCACCAGCCATGGCAACCAAAATCGCATCCCTCGTCCTCCAACTCAGGAAGTTCTCTGGAGGACCTAGTCAAAAACCTGGCCACGACTACTACCAACCTGGCCACGACTACTACCCAACTTCAACAGGAGATCAGATCCTTAGCCGCGAATACCGCGCAGCTCCAGCAGGACACCAAAGCTGACAAGAAGGACCAAGACGTTCGAATAAGCCAACTGGCAACTGCCATCAACCGCTTGGAGTCCCACGTTTATGGAAAACTACCATCGCAACCCGAGGTAAATCCCAGAAATGTAAGTGCCATGACGCTGAGGAGTGGCAAGGAACTGGAAGGGCCTAAAGTGGAAAGTTCAAAAAGTAAAAATGAAGAGGAGATAGAGAAGGAAATTGAAGAGGAAAGGCGTATTCGCAAGGATCCTAAGGTAACCTTCACTCCTCCGCCCACTATTAAATCTAACTTACCTCCTTTTCCTTGCAGGCTGGAGAAGACAAAAAAGGTAGAGAAGGAAAAAGAGCTTTTAGATGTGTTCCGAAAAGTGGAGATTAACATCCCTTTACTGGATGCAATCAAGCAGATACCGAAATACGCTAAATTTCTCAAGGATCTGTGCACCCATAAGAGGAAACTGAGAGGGGACGAAAGAATAGCGGTGGGAGAGAATGTGTCAGCAATGCTCCAAAGAAAGCTTCCACCCAAGTGCGGAGATCCAGGTATGTTCACGATCCCCTGTAAGATCGGGAATACACCGATCAGGAAAGCAATGTTAGATTTAGGGGCGTCAATCAATGTGATGCCAAAGACCATTTTTGCTTCTCTAAATCTTGGGCCACTTAAAGAAACAGCCATCATAATCCAACTAGCTGATCGCACAAATGCATATCCAGAGGGGCTAGTTGAGGATGTCTTGGTTCAGGTAAATGAATTGGTCTTTCCTGCAGATTTTTATATCTTGGACATGGGAGATGAAAAATCATTAAACCCTTCACCTATCTTGTTAGGTAGACCATTTCTTAGCACTGCCAGAACTAAAATAGATGTGAATGAGGGTACTTTGTCAATGGAATTTGATGATGAAACTGTGAATTTCAATATTTTTTATGCGATGAAGTATCCAGAGGAATCTAACTCGGTCTTTGCTGTGAGCGCTATTGAGCCTTTTGTGCAGGAAACTTTTGAATTAGATGGCAAAGACGCATTGGAAGTGGCTCTAATCAAGCATCTGGAGTTGGGTGTAACTCTTGATGTGGACCTAAGGGAAGATTTGCTCCATGCTGTTGAAGCCTTACACTCACTTCCACCCGTATCCCCAAGGTATGAGCTTACTTCTCTTTTTGTGCCAGAGGCTCAGACAAAGTTGCTCCCTTCAGTTGTGCAGGCACCGGAGTTAGAACTAAAGCCTCTCCCGAAGCATCTAAAGTACGCATTCCTAGGAGACCGGGAGACACTTCCGGTGATCATCTCTGCACACCTATCTCCAAGTCAAGAGGACAGACTGGTGCGAATCCTTAGGGAACATAAGGAGGCAATTGGGTGGAGCATAGCCGATATTAAAGGGATTAGCCCGTCCTTGTGTATGCACCGGATAAGACTCGAGGATGATGCAAGGCCAGTGAGGCAAGCACAGTGAAGATTGAACTCTCTGATGATGGAAGTTGTGAAAAAGGAGATTCTCATGCTTCTGGAGGTAGGGATCATTTTCGCTATTTCGGATAGTCCGTGGGTGAGTCCTGTCCAAGTGGTCCCGAAGAAGGCGGGGGTGACCGTGGAGGAGAACCAGGAGGGTGATATGGTCCCGGTCAGAAAAGTCACTGGCTGGCGTCAGTGCATCGACTACCGGAGGCTAAACTCCGTGACTAAAAAGGACCACTTCCCCCTCCCTTTTATTGATCAGATGGTAGAACGATTGGCAGGTCGTGTTTACTATTGCTTCTTGGATGGCTTTTCAGGTTACTTTCAGATCGCGATCGCACCAGAAGACCAGGAAAACACTACCTTCACATGCCCATTTGGCACGTTTGCCTACCGCCGAATGCCTTTCGGCCTCTGCAATGCTCCAGCGACCTTTCAAAGGTGTATGGTAAGTATTTTCTCTGAGTATGTGGAAAAAATAATCGAGGTGTTCATGGATGATTTTAGTGTGTACGGGGATAGTTTTGATGAATGTCTTGAGAATTTGGCCTTAATTCTGAAAAGATGTATAGAGACGAATTTGGTACTTAATTGGGAAAAATGTCACTTTATGGTAGATCATGGCATTGTCTTAGGGCACGTTGTGTCGGCTAAGGGAATAGAGGTAGATAAAGCTAAAATAGACCTTATTTCTACTCTACCTTACCCCGTATGTGTACGGGAAGTGCGTTCGTTTTTGGGCCATGCAGGTTTTTACAGGAGATTTATCAAAGACTTTTCAAAGATAGGAGCACCCCTGTTCAAGTTACTGCAGAAGGACGTGCCATTTGATTTCACAAATGAATGCAAGGTGGTTTTTGATAAACTGAAGGAATCATTGACATCGCCGCCTGTCATTCAACCCCCAGATTGGAGCCTTCCGTTTGAAATCATGTGCGACGCGAGTGACTATGCCGTGGGGGCCGTGTTGGGACAAAGAATTGGAAGAGCACCACACGCGATCTATTACGCGTCGAGAGCCTTAAGTGGAGCCCAACTTAATTACTCCACGACGGAGAAAGAATTATTAGCTGTTGTTTTTGCACTAGAAAAATTTAGGTCATATTTATTGGGTGCAAAAGTAATAGTTTTCTCTGATCATGCAGCCTTGAGGTACTTGCTGGCAAAGAAGGATGCTAAACCAAGGCTGATCAGGTGGATTTTGCTCCTGCAGGAGTTCGACCTAGAAATCAGGGATAAGAGCGGAGCTGAGAATCTGGTGGCTGATCATTTGAGCCGGTTGCTCACAAATCAAGAGGATCTACCGTTAAGAGAATCATTTCCTGAGGAACAATTATTAGCCATTGAGTCGTCAATACCTTGGTACGCTGACATTGTCAATTTTTTGGTAACGAATCAATTACCTGCAGGGTGGTCAAAAGCTAAAAGAGATAAGCTGAAGAGTGATGTCAAACATTACCTTTGGGATGACCCCTACCTGTGGAGCCAATGTTCGGACCAAGTGATAAGAAGGTGTGTAAGTGCAGGTGAGTTTCACTCTATTTTGACTTTTTGTCATTCGTTTGCATGTGGAGGGCATTTTGGTCCTAAGCGGACAGCTCGTAAGGTGTTGAAAAGTGATTTTTATTGGCCTACTCTCTTCAAGGATGCATACTTGTTCTGCAAATCTTGTGATAAGTGTCAAAGGGTGGGGAATATCTCTCGTAGAGACCAAATGAGTCAAACCCCATATTATTTGTTGAGATTTTTTATGTCTGGGGTATAGATTTCATGGGTCCCTTCCCCTCATCTTTTGGTTTCCTGTACATTATACTTGCTGTTGACTATGTTTCCAAATGGGTGGAGGCAAAAGCCACCCGGACTAATGATTCTCGAGTGGTTGCAGATTTTATAAGATCTAATATCTTCGTCCGTTTTGGAATGCCGAGAGCCATAGTGAGTGACAGGGGCACCCATTTCTGTAATAAAACGATCACTGCTTTGTTTCGTAAGTATGGTGTGCTCCACAAAGTGTCCACTCCCTACCATCCCCAAACGAATGGTCAGGCCGAAGTATCGAATAGAGAGGTTAAGTCGATCCTGGAGAAGATGGTGAGGCCTGATAGAAAGGATTGGAGTATGAAATTGGAGGATGCTCTCTGGGCTTACCGCACCGCGTATAAAACGTCAATTGGAATGTCCCTTACAGGTTAGTCTTTGGGAAGCCGTGCCACTTACCGGTAGAATTTGAACATAAGGCATTTTGGGCACTCAAGCGGTGTAATATGGACCTTATGGAGGCCGGAGGAAATAGAAAGCTCCAATTACAAGAGTTGGAGGAACTAAGGAATGAAGCCTATGAGAATGCAGCAATTTATAAGGAGAAAAATAAAGTCTTTCATGACCAACAAGTCTCGAGGAAGTCATTTGTCGTTGGGCAAAAAGTCCTACTTTATCACTCGAGGTTTAAGCTTTTTCCTGGTAAGTTGCGTTCCCGTTGGATTGGTCCATTTGTTGTTACTAATATTTCTCATTATGGTGCAGTGGAAATCCAAAGTCTCCAGACGGAGAAAAAGTTCGTAGTCAATGGTCATCGTTTAAAGCCTTATTATGAAGGGTTTAATAGCGAGCAAGTGGAGGTTATATTCCTTGATAATCCAAGTGGTGAATTCTAAACAGTGGAAGGCCATGTCTAGCCAAAGACGTTAAAGAAAGGCGCTGCTTGGGAGGCAACCCAAGGATTACAATATTAGTTGTGATCATTTTTCCTTACTTTATGATTTTTCAGTTTTATTTTAATGTTTTGATGGTTTTTGTGGTGTTGGACAGAAGAGTAGGGGTTCCAAGGCGTGCCTACGCCTTGTAAAAAAAAAAACAAAAAAACAAAAAAAAAACTTTCGTTTGGACACCATTTACATGTTGTGGGCAGAAGCAAATGCTCTCCAAGGCGTGCCCACGCCTTCCAACCCCTCCGACAACGAAAAAGTTAAAAAAAAAAAAAAAAAATTTGGCCAGGCCTCTGTTCTTTTCCACTTTTTCCTTCTTCTTTGACTGGTCTTGGCCTCTTTCCTCAAAATTTCTTTCGGCCGCACTGCAACAACTTCTCCTTCCTGTTTTGGGTCCAGCCGTCGCAGCCGCCGCTCGCCGCCGCCTGCACAGCCCGCCGCCTGCGCAGCCCGCCGCCGCCAGATCCCTCACTCCAGCGCGCGCGAAGCAGACCAGTAGCCCAGCAGCTCACGCCTGCTGCGCGGCTACCCTAGCGCGCCAGTCTCGGGCAGGCGCGCACCTCCAGCGCGTGACCGCCCGCGCGCGCGAGCGTCTCCCCTGCCAGGCCCAACCAAGCGCCTTGCAGCATCCTCGTCAACATCCGCGCGCGTGCCCCACCTTGCAGACAGCGACACCGGCCCACCGCGCGGGCTTTCTTTCTTTCGTTACCTCCTCGCGCGCCTCGCCAGCACCACCCAGCGCGCGAATACCAGATCTGCGTGCGGCCTTTTTCCACTCGCAGCGCGCGGACTTCCTCCCACACTCTCGCCCGCCCGACCAGCAACCGACCGCAGCCCACTGCGCGACCTCGCCAGTCGCACACCAGCGCCCGCGACCTACTCTGCCGACCAGTCCTCTGCGCACGCGCCCAGCCTCAGCTCTCCTTCTCCGCCAATTTCTTCTTCAGCGTGGACAAAGTGAAAAAGTGGTACCCCTATTTGCCTTTCTTGTTGAACTGGTGACTTCGATTGGGAAATTTTAATTGCTGAATGTTTGCCTCCTTTTGGGTTGCTATAATTGTTGGTATTGTCGGGGGACCATTTAGTTGTTGTCTGGTTGGGAGAGTCCTCATATCTGCCTTGCATTCATTATCTATTTTGGGAAATCTGTGGGCTCTAGTGAATTTATTATTTGGAACAAGTGGTCAGTTGCTCGTTGATAGTTGCCTGTTATTGACTGATATCTTGTTTTGAGGGAAGTTGGAGTGGTCTTCTTTATTGTTGTCGGCTATTTAACAGCAGTGGGGCATTGGTTGGTGTTTGTTGACCGGTTGCTGTTTGGTGGGGACATTGTGTTCCCTCTTTGCTATTGGACTGTTGATTGTTGAATACTATTTGTTACCTGTGGTCCCGTGTCTTCTTTTGGGTAATTGATTGGCTGTCCCCGGGCTGCTTTACATTTCATTTCTGGGCATCCGAATGCCTCCAAAGACGGCGACAACTGCTGGGCCGTCCGGGTCCCAACCTCGCAAGAGGCGAGCCCCGGTTCAACCCACCATTCGGTCTCGTCTGGGCCTGAATAAGAGCACTATGTCTCCTGGAGGAGGGGGGAAACGGTCACTAATCTTACACAGGCACAAGTGGAGCGGTTTAATAACTTGGCAAACCGTCTTTTTACTCCTTGTAGGTGCTTTCATGCCCCGACCTTGGACCACTTGCGAATTGCACGGGAGGTTGAACAGTTATTCTCAGCCATAAGTTGGCAACAATATCTAACCATTAACTATCCTACGTTTGAGGAGCTGTGTTGTGAATTCTTCTCCACATTCGAGTTCAACAGAAATGAATTCATCACTTTGGATGAGCCGGAGGTCATTAATTTCAGATTGGGAGGTACTCAGTATGGTATGTCCATTAATGAGTTTAACCTGACTTTGGGGTTTGCTAGTGAGGACACCATTGCCTCTGGGGAATATATAAACAGTGCGTGTGACTACACCCGACCGTTCTCTACTGACTACATTGACATTTGGAGGGAGTGGTCCACGGATCGTCAAGTTTACAATCCGAGTCAGTCGAAGGCTTCCCATCTGAAGGATCCGGTCTTGAAGGTTGTCCACAAGTTCTTAGCTCACAATTTCTCGGGGCGAAAGGATACCTCCGGCACACTTACCAAGGTGGAATTCTATTTTCTTTGGTGCATGCGCAACAAGGTTCAGGTTAACTTTGGATGTTGGGTGGCCACCCAGATGGAGATGGTCATGCAAAAGCGTAATAAGCCGGTGATACTGGGATCACTCATTACTCACTTGACCATTCGAGTGGGAGTGCTTGATCTGGACAAGGAGCACAACTACACTCTAGCTCGAGAAAATGAACCCCTGGATTTGCGTAGCTTGGAGAGAATGGGGGTTATTTTCAAAGTGGGCGATGTTTATCAGTTTACGCCTCCTGGTGAGGGCGGGCCGCGGCCTCGGGTGCCTACCACTGCACCCTCCACTGACTCGCCACCCCATCCGGACCAGGCGGGTCCGTCCTCCTCTCATCCTCCTCCTGTTGGAGACCCCCGTTACCCGGACCTCCAAGTGGGTCTTCATGAACTCAACACCCAACTGGCAAGGATAGATGGCCGGCTTATGGCGCTCCAGGTTTTCGCCCGCATTCAGGCAGAGAATCAAGCAGCTTACTATGCTCATATTGGCTTCCAGCCGCCGCATCCGCCGCCTCCTTAGGCTCCGGCCGCACCTTTTTAGTAGTCAGGGAAGTTCTCGCTCCCTCTGCCCTTGCAATTTATTTTTCTAGGTTACATTGAGGACAATGTAGATTTTAGGTGTGGGGGGAGTGGCTTCCATTACTTTCTTTTTCATTAGTTCTTTTTGCTTTGTTACTTTAAAAAAAAAAAATAAAAAAGAAAAAGAAGAAATGGAAAAAATAAAAAAAAACATTGTAGTTAGTCGCCTTTTTGGTTATTTTTATGCTTGTTAGTGTTGGGGCATGTTGCTGTGATGAATGACATAATCAAAGTGAGTGGGTATGTGGTCGTATATGCTAGCCGTGCATTTTGTTTCCCTTGGCAATGTCATCGAATGTTGAGTATACTGGAATTCACCCATTTTTGTAACTCTTGGGGAGCTTTTGGGCCTTACTTGAGCGTATTATTCTTGTTTGCTCTATTTTGTTTGATTGAGTGGGTATCGCACATGGTTTGAACATTCTAGAACTTGCTGTTTTGTACATGTCAAGACCGCATTTTGATGAACTAGATGCATTTGAAATGATAAGGGCATTTAGGATTTAACCCTCTTCAGCTATCTAAAAAAATCAAGCCCTCATTTTATATCCCAATAGTGAACCAACTTGAGCTTCTGTCCTTCGTTTCTGGTTGATATCCGTGTTTGTTAACCCGAGACCTCTTTAAACTTTCTTGTTCACCCCTGTGTTGTCAAGGGATGTCTGAAATCCATCATTTGCGCAAAGCAAACGAATTTGGGGTTGAAAGTGTTGTTAGATTAGGAGCTATATGATGCTATCTTTGTGTAAAGGAGGGGAAATTGGAAAAGGTCACTGACCAGAGGACTTCGGCTTACAGGGCGTGCCCACGCCTTACAGGACTGTCTCTTAAAAAAAAAAATATCATGAAGAGACCTCGTGACCAGAGGACTATGGGCTACAAGGCGTGCCCACGCCTTGCGAGCAGTTAAAAAAAAAAAAAATTTTGGGTCACTTGTACATGGTGTAGAAACTGCCTTGTTAGTGAAACCCCTCCGGTAAAGCACTGTGGTTATTAGTGAGTTTCGGACGTTCTCTTGACACTTTACCCCGTATCTATACCTCGTTAACCCGCCTTTCACCTGAGCCACATTACAACCTTATTAAAGTCCCTTTGATTTATGTGTTTAGTTCACTTTTAAAGGGTGGAGATGTGATAAATGTGCAAGCCTATGGTAATGGCACTCCGTGATTTTGAATTGAGCGTTTCTAGTATTCATATATATATTCTTTGAATTACAACATGTCCGGTGTGTTCAACTTTTGGTGATATTGTCAGGGACCCTAGATGCTTGTGTTAGTATAGACTATTACATGACCTTTGCTCTCTTGGTTGTACTTCTGAGCTCCGAAATGCTTGAGGGCAAGCATTGTCTAGGTGTGGGGGGATTTGATAGAACGGTTATTTGGCGTATTTTGCACTACTATCTTGTCCTAATTTTGGCTATTCACGGTACTAAGAATTGGAATTTCACTCATATTCGATATTTGTGTGAATTGTAGGTGGTAGGCATGAAAAATGATCTCGCGGGGTGAATTTCCAGAAGACTTGCCGTTCCAGGGCGTGGCCACGCCTTGGAAGGTGGACGAAACCGAAAGACAGACCGTGGTCCACGTGAACCCGGAGCGTGGGATCAGAACTCTGGAGACAACACTAGGCTTTGCACCAGACGTTTCTTTTTTTGACTCTTCTTGGACGGCGGCTATAAAAAGAAAAGGACAAAGCAAGATTGGGGGAATCTATTTTTTTAGGCTTAGTTTTCTTTTCCTACGTCTGTCAGCGGTCGGACGCTTTTTTCTCTTCTTACGCTTTCCGTCGTTTCTTTTTGGTTTTCTCTTCGGCAGCAAATTAGATAGCTAGATTGACATTGAATCAAAAACAGGAGCTTTAGTTTTCTCTTTCCCAGGTGCTAGACGTCGCTTTCCTCTTCTGACTTTCAACTTTTCCGCTGGACAATTCATTCGTAGCTTTGGCTTTGTAATTGGGACCCCGAAGCAGGGACGAAGGCAGGGCCTTTTTCGGTTGTTATTGCAGTTAATTTCCCTTTCCCAATTCCTTGGCAAATAATTGAATGAATTCAATTAAATCACGCGGGATTGAAACGATGAGGAGCGGCTAATTTCCCCCTCTACCCAAAGGTTGACGCAAGGGCGCGGTCCATAATATCTGTGAGATCTAATCAAGCTTTCATTATTTCCTCCAATTTTGTTGCTATTCGTGCGTTTCCTGAATTAATTGTTCATGGGTATTTGATTAATTGAATATCAACGGCCGGGTATTTGATTTAATTTAATAGCCTACTGCCACGTTAATTAAATAGAATCCGTAATTGTTCATTTAGTTGACACCCCGTGGCAACCACCATAATTGGCTTTATGATGGGGAAACGCAAGATCTAATTTAAATAAACCCTCTTAGCGTGTTTATTGGTTAGGGTTGGGTTCTTCTAGCTTTAATGCAATTGGGTAATTAAATTCCTACGGTCGTACCTAGGGTTGTTATCTGGTTAGAGAAGCAGTCAATGGTCGTACCTTGACTGTCGAAAAAGTAAGGAAGAGCTGGTTGTCAGAGCTTATTGATAGCTATAACCAACCTAGTGATAAATGGATGAAATATCTTTGCATCGATGAGCATTTAATTGGACCGTGCCTGAGCAGTTGATCCTTTGGGTAGAACTTTTGTTAATTGCTATTTTCAGTGAATTGTGCTTTGTGAGTTAGTTTTGAATTTTGTTTGTTTTATTTTATTTTATTTTTGTTTGCCTCCCATTGAAAATCCCCCAATTTCGTTCTACTGATTTGGAAAGAAATAATTTCCTACCTGCTCCCTGTGGAATCGACCCTACTTGCCATTGTACGCAAAATTAGTATTTTTATAGACAAATCCGGTATATCGGATCAAGCAAACTCTTCGGGAACAGGGTGAATCAAGTAACCCATTGCACACCTAGGGTCCCTGCTCCAGTACTTGGATTTGTTCTATAATTATTTAATTGAGGTGGTAATTAGGACTTTTTAGTAATTATTATTGCACAGGTTCGGCACCTGTCAATCGTATATATTGATTTAAAAGAAAATGATGGATGATGACTAGACAAAATATTAAGCATTAGAGACTAAGTAGGATCTGGTCTTTACTTTTATTTGTCCAAAATAACCTTCTCCCTAATATTTATATTTATTGCATTTCAATAATAACAATAATTGTAGTAGTTAGGAAGAAAAATATAATCTCAATTAAATTTGAATTAATAAGACAATAAAAAAAATACAATACTCCAAACCAGTATATCTCTCTGCATTCTATTTCAATTTTTTTATTTTCATTAAAAATTCTTGATTAGTCATAGCCTAATTAAATTTTTAAATCTTCAAAACTATTAGTATTGATACCAAAATAACGTGTTCTTAGAATAATAGAATGTATATCATTTGTGCTTTATGTCAAATTTGTCCAAAAAATTAAACAATAAAAGGAAACAAAAAAAGAAAAAACTCAATTATCTCTACCAATGAAATTTCAATTCTCAAAAAACGAATAGTCAAATAGAAAAAATTTATATGTGGTGGATCATTCATACTCCATTATTAATAGAAATAGTACACACAAAATAATACAAAGAGTTTGATTTCAAAAAATACATATCTCTTCATTTTTCAAAAAAAAAAAACATGCATATAACTGCATATTGAGGAATTTCATCAAGCAACTGACAAATTCAACTAAAGTAACTTGAAAAATAACAATGGTAGAACATGAAATAGATATTTATGCAAAAAAATTTATTTTTTATTTAATTTAATTTTACTTTTACCCTCCCACCCCCTTTCCACATCCTTTTCATCCCTAATTGTTAAGTATATGATTTGAATCCTAAACTTGACATCGAAGAAAATTCTAAGAATTCTACTTTGACCATTGGGCCAATCCCAATAGTTAACAAACTATTAACTTTTACTTAGAGTGCAAATTCAGATCTAAGTCCAAAAGAAAAAAAAATTGTTCATATATCTAATTAAAACTTAAAAATTAAAAAATTTTAGTGGTATTATTATAATTTGTTTGCCTTGAAAAAAAAAAGAAAAAACAAATAGAAGTAATTAGAAGTATCGATATTGTACAGACCATTCAAAATATTGATGCTTTTGTCAAATTATTTCATATTTGGTCAAATCTTTTTTTTTTTAAAAAAATGTTACATTTTCATCTTCTTTAATTAATTGTCCTTAAAACCGTTATTAGAAATTGAAAGAGACTAAATGTACTCTCATTTGTTAAAAATTCTCTAGAGATTTTATATGAATTTTTAGATACAACATTTTTGTGAATTTTTTTTTTTTGCTTTTAGAATGATTTTAAGGACAATTTAATTAAAAGAAGATGAAAAATTAAATTAAAAAATAGGGAGAAGGATGGGTTCAAGACCAAAACAGGGAGAAGTTTAATGCTCATATCCTAGCTTTTTTAAATAAAAGATAAATTGTAATGTAGCTGTAGTCGTAACCAATAGAGTGTAAGTAACCATATGAGGTCTGTGTGGTACTCTGCTGGCATTAAACATGATGTGACCCTTTCATCCTCCATGTCGGGCAGTCAAACATTATGGTCTACAAGCCATTTTTTCTGCCATCCTAATTATTCAGATGTTGGTTCAAAATTTCTCTTCATAGAAGTCAGACATGATTGCCATCCTATAGTTGTAAGCCTTTTATTCATTAAGTTATTGAATTATTAAAAATTAAATTTAATACATATAATTATATATATATCACATTAAGTAATAAGTGAATAGGTTTGTCGCTTATTTTGTGGAAGCGAGTTTTTAAGGACAATTAATTAAGGAAGATGAAAAATTAAATAAAAAAAGAAAATAGGAAGAAGATTGGGTTGAGTAGTAAGGGGAAGAGATTATAAGTAGAAAGTTCTCGGTTCAAAACCTCCCACTTATTA